>NC_139218.1:8410797-8475992 GCF_055691185.1 Crinia signifera
TCAGGGACACAATGCTCTGTTCCTGGACTTCCCTGGTAATGTAGGATTGCCAGCACCTGTGGGGAGACGGGTAATTGATAAGAAAGGGAAGCCCAGGAACAGAGCATGTTCTCTCCTGAAGGAGAGGGTCAGGGAGGCAACCTTGGTATAGGACAGTACATGTATAAGGTAGTATAACACAGAACAGGGCAGCAGAGTATAGGGTAGTATAACACAGAAAAGGGCAGCACAGTATAGGGTAGTACAGTACATGTATAGGGTAGTATAAAACAGAAAAGGGCAGCACAGTATAGGGTAGTACAGTACATGTATAGGGTAGTATAACACAGAACAGGGCAGCACAGTATAGGGTAGTACAGTACATGTATAGGGTAGTATAACACAGAACAGGGCAGCACAGTTTAGGGTAGTACAGCACAATACATGTATAGGACATGGTTGCCTACCTGACCCTCTCCCTCAGGGACACAATGCTCTGCTCCTGCAGAGCACTGTGTCCCTGAGGGAGAGGTAGGCAGGTATGGTGCAGCTCTCACCTCTCTCCCGGTTTGTGGCTGCAGTCTGTGTGATTGAACGTTACCGCCGCTCATATCTCCAATCCGCGCAGGATCCCGCGTACGTCACCTCCGGCCCCGGCCGGCACCATGACAACCGGCCGCGGCTCCAACTGCCAGGCCCGGAACACAATGGCGGCTGCAGAGCCTGTAACTGCCGGGTCCGGAGCTGCTGCTTCACAATGGCGGCTGCAGTGCAGAGCCTCAGCAGCGCCCTCCCCCAGTCACCATGCACAGCCTCGGCAGCCCCCTATCTCAATGCACAGCAGTCCCCTGTCACCGTGCACAGCCTCGGCAGCCCCCTATCTCACCTTGCACAGCCTCGGCAGCCCCTATCTCAATGCACAGCCTCGGCAGCCCCCTATCTCAATGCACAGCCTCAGCAGCTTGCTGTCACCGTGCACAGCCTCAGCAGCCCTCTCTCACCGTGCACAGCCTCGGCAGCCCTCTATCTCCATTATTAGCAGCCCCCTGTCACCGTGCACAGCCTCAGCAGCCCCCTATCTCAATGCATTGCACAGCCTCGGCAGCCCCCTATCTCCATGCTCAGCAGCCCCCTCTCTCACCGTGCACAGCCTCAGCAGCCCCCTATCTCAATGCACAGCCTCGGCAGCCCCCTATCTCCATGCTCAGCAGCCCCCTGTCACCGTGCACAGCCTCAGCAGCCCCCTGTCACCGTGCACAGCCTCAGCAGCCCCCTGTCACCGTGCAGAGCCTCAGCAGCCCCCTGTCACCGTGCACAGCCTCAGCAGCCCCCTGTCACCGTGCACAGCCTCAGCAGCCCCCTGTCACCGTGCACAGCCTCAGCAGCCCTCTCTCACCGTGCACAGCCTCAGCAGCCCTCTCTCACCGTGCACAGCCTCAGCAGCCCCCTATCTCCATGCTCATTGCTCAGCAGCACCCTGTCACCGTCCACAGCCTCAGCAGCCCCCTCTCTCACCGAGCAGAGCCTCAGCAGCCCTCTCTCACCGTGCAGAAGAACCTCAGCAGCCCCCTGTCACTGTGCAGAGCCTCAGCAGCCCCCCATCATCACCGTGCAGAGCCTTAGCAGCCCCTCCTGTCATTGTGCAGAGCCTCAGCAGCCCCCTCCCCCTATCCCCATGCAGAGCCTCAGCAGCACCCTATCTCACTGTGCAAAACCTCAGTACCCCCAGTCACCATGCAGAGCTTCTGTCACCGCGCAGAGCCTTAGTAGCCCCTGTCACCATGCACAACCTCAATAGCCCCCTGTCACCGTGCAGAGCCTTAGCAGCCTCCTGTCATTGTGCAGAGCCTCGGCAGCCCCCTGTCACCGTGTACAGCCTCAGCAGCCCCCTGTCACCGTGCAGAGCCCCAACAGCCCCCTATCTCAATGAAGAGCCTCATCTGCGCCCTCTCTCACCGGGCAGAGCAGCCCCCTATCTCAATGCAGAGCCTCATCTGCACCCTCTCTCACCTTGCAGAGCTTCAGTAGCCCCCAGTCATTGTACAGAGCTTCAACTGCGTCCTGTCACCGCTCAGAGCCTCTTGGTAGCCCCCTGTCATCACCGTGCAAAGCTTGAGCAGCCCTCTGTCACTATGCAGAGCCTCAGCAGTCCCCATCATCACCGTGCAGAGCCTCAGCAGCCTCCTTTCATCATGCAGACCCTCAGTAGCCCCCAGTCACTGTGCAGAGCTTCTGCAGCTTCCTGTCACTGTGCAGAGCCTTAGTAGCCTCTTTAATCACAGTGCAGAGCCCCAGCAGTCCCCTGTCACTCTGCAGAGCCCCAGCAGTCCCCTGTCACTCTGCAGAGCCCCAGCAGTCCCCTGTCACTCTGCAGAGCCTCAGCAGTCCCCTGTCACTCTGCAGAGCCTCAGCAGTCCCCTGTCACTCTGCAGAGCCTCAGCAGTCCCCTGTCACTCTGCAGAGCCTCAGCAGTCCCCTGTCACTCTGCAGAGCCTCAGCAGTCCCCTGTCACTCTGCAGAGCCTCAGCAGTCCCCTGTCACTCTGCAGAGCCTCAGCAGTCCCCTGTCACTCTGCAGAGCCTCAGCAGTCCCCTGTCACTCTGCAGAGCCTCAGCAGCCCCCTGTCACTCTGCAGAGCCCCAGCAGTCCCCAGTCACTCTGCAGAGCCCAAGCAGCCCCCAGTCACTCTGCAGAGCCTCAGCAGCCCCCAGTCACTCTGCAGAGCCTCAGCAGCCCCCAGTCACTCTGCAGAGCCCCGCAGCCCCCAGTCACTCTGCAGAGCCTCAGCAGCCCCCAGTCACTCTGCAGAGCCTCAGCAGCCCCCAGTCACTCTGCAGAGCCTCAGCAGCCCCCAGTCACTCTGCAGAGCCTCAGCAGCCCCCAGTCACTCTGCAGAGCCTCAGCAGCCCCCAGTCACTCTGCAAAGCCCCGCAGCCCCCAGTCACTCTGCAGAGCCTCAGCAGCCCCCAGTCACTCTGCAAAGCCCCGCAGCCCCCAGTCACTCTGCAGAGCCTCAGCAGCCCCCAGTCACTCTGCAGAGCCCCGCAGCCCCCAGTCACTCTGCAGAGCCTCAGCAGCCCCCAGTCACTCTGCAGAGCCCCAGTCACTCCCAATTTATCATTTATTTAGCATTTTCTAGATCACAGCTAGGAGAGGTCTGGCAGCGAGCGGGTTACAGCACCGGAGGTGCAGCGCTGCGGCCTGCGCAGCGTGACCTATGGGTCACGCTGTGCAGGCTCAGCGCTGCACCTCGGTGCTGGAATCCACTCGCGGTGTCTTAACCTCTCACACAGCAATTACCTCCATCCGGCGTTATATCGGCCACCTGCCTAAATTCCGCTGCCGGGCTCCACTAAAGTAAGGGGGACAGGGGCAGTTTTCTTCTAGGGATGCCAATCCCGGGATTGAGCATTTTTGAATCCCAATTCCCGGGATTGAAAAAAATGCCCTGGGATTGGCATCCCTACCGGGACCTGATGCAATGCCACATTGACCAGCATTGCATCCACCATACAAACCTATCGGGGATGTGGCTGCCGCCGGGGCCGGAGGAATCGCAGCAGAGATCGGAGATGGCCGCCCAGGGCCTGATGAAAGTTTCCAGGTGCCCTAATACACATGTAGCTCCCTGTGTAATGCTGCTAAACAGCGGTGTGGTATACAGTCTACATACACTGTATATACATTACTAACTCATATTTCCCAGATCACCTAGCTGGTGCACAGGTGCAGCCATTACTAACGGTCACATTTCCCAGATCACCTAGCTGGTGCACAGCTGTAGTCATTACTAACTGTCACATTCCCCAGATCACCTAGCTGGTGCACAGCTGTAGTCATTACTAACGGTCACATTTCCCAGGTCACCTAGCTGGTGCACAGCTGCAGACATTACTGACTGTCACATTCCCCACATCCCATAGCTGGTGCACAGCTGTAGTCATTACTAACTGTCATATGCCTCAGATCACCTAGCTGGTGCACAGGTGTAGTCATTACTGTCACATTATGAAACTGCTCTGTTCATTCCTACTATACAGTGGCAGAACTCCCAGAGGCAATGAAGTCATCTGCCTCCAGGCCCCAGCCTTAAAGGTTGCACTGACTCCATTGCCTCATTATGTTGTGCTGCGCCGGGTACCCGCTCATTAGATATGCACAGACGGGGACCTGCTCATTCCGTATGCACTGCACTGGGTTAGAGACCCACTCAGGCAGCAGTGCTGCCAAGACTTACCTCCCAACGGGAATGTCCCGGTTTTCGGGGACATTCCCGCGTCCCTACCCAATGGCAATGTCCCGCGGCGAGGGGGGGGCTGTTGGGAGTCATGGAGCCCAGTTGAAGACAGCAGAGCCGTGGCTGCCTATGAGTTACCATTGGGGTAAGTAGGTGCTGTAGATCCCCCTCTGCCTTCCCGGCATTGGCGCCCACCGCTCTCCCCTCTCCACCCCTGACGGGCACCCACATGGGATAGCCTGGCTCCAGAATGTCTCAAAAAATGTCATAAAACGCCTGTTCTCCATGCACAAGACAAGGTTGTCCCCTGTCACCCCTCCTTTTTGTGCTTGCCTTGGAACCTTTAGCATTAACTCTTATGCCTGGTACACACCAGGACGACAAGGGTCCGATCCCATCAATCTAGATCCAATTCCGACCAATTGGATGTAGATTGTGTGGTGATTGGGCCCTTTTCTATCCTGGTGTGGACCGAAACCTATCCGATGCGCGGTCCCGCAGGTCGGTCGGTCGTTATTCAGATCCTACCTGCAGCAGGTAGGATCTGAAGAACAACCATACAGCTGGGTGCGGGTCGCCATCGGATCGGACCTGCTCACGGTGCACATCGTGAGCGGGTCATGCGCACCCGCATCATCGTGAGCGGGTCTGAAGAAACATTGACGACACAAGTATTAGGTCGACATGGTCTAGGTCAGGGCTGGGCAACACCGGCCCTCCAGATGTTGATGAACTACACATCCCAGCATGCCTTGCATCAGTTTCAGCATGGCCACATAGCGAAACGAATGCAAAGCATCCTGGGATGTGCAGTTCATTAACATCTGGAGGGCCGGTGTTGCCAAGGCCTGGTCTAGGTGGACAGTTAATAGGTCAACGTGGAGTTTTTGACTGATTTTTGAGCTGACATGTGCCGACAGGTGGTATTTCATGCCCTACCATCCACTAGGTGCCCGAAGCATGGCGAGCAATGCGAGGGGGCGCGGTGCACTTTAACCAGTGTCCATATCGACTGTGTCGACATTCGGGTCAAATAAACTGTGAAAAAAACCATGTTGACCTTTCGACTGTCGACCTAGACCATGTCGACCGAATGCTTGTGTCGACCTAAAACAATGTCGACCTAGAACCATGTCGACCTAATGGTGTTGACCTAATGCTTGTCGACCAACTAGCTGTAGACCAAATGATCCCATTCCATCCAGGTGGTTCACTCCAAGAAAGATATGGCTTAGCTAAATGCAGCCTATTCCCACTAATTCAGCTGCAGCACCTTGCAACCTCCCTGTCACCAACCACTATCACAGATCCACCAGGCGGTTTCACCCCTTTAGCACTATCTAAATACCGGTTAGGTGTGTTTAACCCTAAACTACTTTATCAAGAATTAATATCCCTAACCACCACAAACCTCTGTACAAACACACAACAGATCTCTGATATACCTTTATCACATCATACACATTGGGACAAGACATTACAGGTATTCCAGGCTTCTGTGTTGCAGGAGGTGCATACTAAGACCTCATACAGAGCTATGTTGTACATCTCTCAGAAGCAACATAGCTATTCCGATCGGGACGAATCAGGCAGATTCCTGAAATGCGGTCACCTCTCCGCCACGTTCTTTCATAATGTCTGGTCCTGTGGACACCTAAGAAATTACTGGCATAAAGTAATAAATTATATTAACACCTCACTAAAAGTATTCCTGCATCCAAAACCAGTATTATTTGTGAATTTTGATGTGTGGAATTTACCCGCAAGCTCAGGTCGTCTGATCCCCTTCGTGACTGTTTTGCTTACAGTGGCAAAGAAGGTGATTTTTAATTCATGGATGGCTAAAGATGGAGTATCTCTGTTAAGGAGCCCATACACGGTCCGTTGTGTATGGCTCCGTTCGGGATGCGGTCATTTGGTCTACTGCATTATGGTCGACAGTCATTAGGTCGAATCCATTAGGTCGACATGCTAAAAGGTCGACATGACTCTAGGTCGACATGGGAAAAGGTCGACATGATTCTAGTTCGAAAGGTCATTAGTTCGACAGGTCATTAGTTCGACAAGGTCATTAGTTCGACATTGTCTATGTCGACATTCACAAGGTCGACATGGAGTTTTTCACTGTTTTTTGAGCCAACATGTGCCGACAGGCGGTATTTCATGCCCTACCATCCACTAGGGCGTGGTGGGAGAATAAAATAGTGTGCCGAGCGCAGCGAGCGATGCGAGGGGATGCAGTGCACTTTAAACTGTGTCCATGTCGACTGTGTTGACATTCAGGTAAAAAAAACAGTGAAAAACCCCATGTCGACCTTGTGAATGTCGACATAGACAATGTCGAACTAATGACCTTGTCGAACTAATGAACTGTCGAACTAATGACCTTTCGACCTAGAATCATGTCGACCTTTTCCCATGTCGACCTAGAGTCATGTCGACCTTTTAGCATGTCGACCTAATGGATTCGACCTAATGACTTTCGACCATAATGCAATAGACCAAATGATCCCAACCCTTGTACTAGGTACACATCGGAACGGATCGCAGTGCATGCACACTGCATGCACTAGGGATGCGATCCGATCCGATGTGTGCTGTTTAAGCACACAACGGATCCGATTAACGGACCGTGTATGGGCTGCTTTAGATCTTGATAACTTACTTAAATGAAATATTTGTATTTTGAGAGATATAACGCAATATCAACTTTCCACATATCACTCTCCGCTTTTATATGTATTGGGACCCATATATCTCATCCAAGCCGCTTGCCCAGCGGAAGCAGATACATTGAGACATTGCTGTGCTTCCAACTAGTTGATTGCATTCTATATAGGCAATGTTGTGTCCTCACACTGCAGATACGTCTGACTCTGTAGTGGAGATGTTGTGGTCAGAAATCCTACTAGTGCCCACATCTTTTGTGACATGCTCGTGGTTTGTTTAATCAGAATCATGGAAAACCCCTGAATAAACATCCCACTTTTCGATTATTTAGCTACTTTCTAGTATTTCCTCCCTATTTTGCATTTTTTTTGGGTGGGAAATTTGGTTAGGCTCATAATAATTTTAAACTGTCGTTATACATTCATAACAGTACTCTAAAAGTAACAATGAATATTTCCACCTTCCTTCATGGGCCAAAACGCACCCCCAATTTGTTGCAAAATAGTAAAAACGAGCTGTAGGAAGAAGATCACAGTTTCTGTGAAATTAAATCATTTGTCAATAACTTGAAAGTAGTTAACGATACTGCAGAAAGAGGAGTCAAGCGGGTTCTAGATTTTTCTGGAAGAATCATGAAGGATGAGGAGCAACGTGAGTCGGTTGAAGAAAATCAAAAGAAAAGTTGGTACTTGTTTCCTAGCACGGCGCCCATCGGGTCCCATCGCATACCTTAACTTAAGGTATGCGATGGGACCCGACCGACCCGATTTCGGGCCTTTTTTGAGGTTTCCCGACAAATGTAAAATCGGGTCCATCGCATGCCATTATAATGGGCTTGCGATGCGACTGACCCGATTTTACATTGTAAGCATTGTATGTAATGTTAAATTCCTATGTAATATCGGGTCCATTGTATGCCATACAATGCGACCAATGCGATGGACCCGATTTTACATAGGAAACATGTTAAATGGCCCCCATACCCAATTTTTGATTGTATACCCACTCTGATGGGTAATTTCTATGTCAAATGCCCCCCCATTGTTAACGCCACCCCACGATGAACGCCAACCCAAAGCATGGCGAGCGCAGCGAGCCCGCGAGGGGCGGCGGTACGCATACTCTGACCTTTTCATACCCCCACTATCCACGTCGGCGTGGAGTTGATTTTATATAGTGTGGCGAGCCACCGAGCCCGAAGTGTGGCAAGGGGACGCGTAATCTCTGTGAAGTAATGCGCTGCGCTCGCCACACTATATAAAATTAACTCCATGCCGACGTGGATAGTGGGGGTATGAAAAGGTCGGAGGATGCGTACCGCCGCCCCTCGCGGGCTCGCTGCGATCACCACACTTCGGGTTCACGTTGATCGTGGCGTGGCGTTAACAATGGGGGGCATAATAAACATTGATCCAGCTGACCTAACTCTTCTTCGAACTGCATTCCCCCTCCGCTGGCAAAGTAGCAAACTTAAATACCTAGGTATATATTTAACTAAATATTACACGGATCTCTATTCGGCAAACTTCCCCAGACTCTTGGCCTCTATCAAATCTGATGTCTCCTCATGGAATACACAATTCATATCCTGGTTCGGACGCATTGTGGCGGTGAAAATGACTATTCTCCCCCGCCTACTCTACCTGTGGCAAACACTGCCTATATACATACCCACCAAATCCCTAAAACAACTCCAGGGAGATATAAATAAATTCATCTGGGCCGGGAAAAAAACTAGAGTTAGGATAAGATTACTTCAAAAATATCACACCTCGGGCGGTCTTGGACTCCCGGATTTAGTCAAATATTATCGTGCTGTACACCTTGCCCCGTGCATCCTTTGGCATGCCCCTCCGACACAGAGGGTTTGGACATCTATTGAATCCAATAGCATAGCGCACTACTCCCTGTATACTCTGCTCTGGATCCCCCCTACAGACCGCCCCCCCTCCGCATCTCTTCTCCCCACTACCCGACATACACTACGCATTTGGGATCTTAGCGTTAAAGCCTACAAACTACGGACGAGACCCGTCCGTATACGGTGGCGTATGCTCTGATGTACGCCAGTTATCAGTGGCTAAGAGGAGATCCGTCCGTGCACGGTGGCATACGCTCAAGTGTACGCCACCATTGTCGTGTTTGTGACCGTCCGTGTGCGGCTGTTCTGTGGGCGGACTTACGCTCACCGTCCGTGTATGGGAAACGTACGGTCAAACAGACCGTACGTACGTTTCACCGACCTAACCAGAGTAAGGCCCTATGTCTCTGCTGTCTTTCTCTGTCGCTCTCTGCTGTCCCTCTCCTTACCCTCCTTGTCACTATGGGCCTTATTCTAGTTCACTCTTAGAGGTAAATTCCTTCTCAAATGGACAAAACCATGTGCACTGCAGGTGGGGCAGATGTAACTTGTGCAGAGAAAGTTAGATTTGGGTCTGGTTTTTATTCAAAGTGAGATCTATATTGCAGTGTAGAAATAAAGCAGTCAGTTAGTATCCCTGCACTGAAACAAAATAACTCACCAAAATCTAATTCTATCTGCACCTGTTACATCTGCCCACCTGCAGTGCCCATGGTTTTGTCCAGCTGAGAAGGAATTTGCATCTAAGAGTGAACTAAAATAAGGCCCTATGTCCCTTATGTCCCTCTCTCAGTCCCTGCTGTCCCTCTCCATGTACCTGCTGTCCCTCTCTGTGTGTCCCTGCCACTCTTGTCCCTCCTCTTGCCCTCCCTCTCCATGTCGCTATGTCCCTGCTGTCCTTGTCTCGGTCCCTGATGTCACTGTCCCAGCTGTCACTCTCTCTGACCCTACTGTCACTCTCTCCATCCTGACCACAGCATCCTCCGCACTGCTGTTTCAGCCAATCTCAGCCTCCTGCACACCACTGCCGCCAACGACCACAGCCTTCGCACCACTGCCACTGACAAAAGCCTCCTCTGCACTGCCGTTGCCGACAAACACAGTCTCTTCTTTCACAATAGCCTCCTCCACCGATCACAACCTAACGTAATCTTACCCTGCTTCCTTTCTCTTTCCCACTTGTATGTCTCTGTCGTCACTCTCTCTGTCATCAATCTCTCTATCGTCACTCTCTCTGTCCTTGCAGTCACTCTTCCTGCCATCCCTCTGTCTTTGCCATCCCTCCCTCTGTATTTGCCATCTCCCTCCCTCTGTCTCTCTTCCCGTCTCTCTGTCACTTTCCCTGTCTCTGTGTCACTTTCCCCTGGCTCATACTGTCTGGCATAATACATAAGAGGCACAATGACTAAATAGTATAAGGGGTCCTATTATTGTGGAGCATAATGTGTATAAGGATTATAGGGTGTACAACTACACTTAAGGCCCATACACACTGGACGACTGAGCTGAAAGACTCCCAGTGTGTACGGAGCTGCGGTGAGCACTGATGCGCACTCCCACGCCCAGCCACTCAGCTGTTGGTGTTACTAGTAGATGAGCAGCGGAGGGGGCGGCTTTCCTTGTGTCCTGCTATGGAAAGTCATCCACCCTCGGGAAATCGCCAGTGTATGAACTGTGTATGCACTGATTTCCCCATCATCTCTCACCATACGCACCGGGGGAAAGTGCTCAGTGTGTACGGACCTTTAAGGACACGATCGCTTGTAAGTGGTCAGAGCTTAATTGCAGCCTTCACTTTCCATACCCCCACTGAAGTGTGTGTGTGTGTGTGTGTGTGTGTATGTGTGTGTGTAAATCTGGCACTGATAATTGCCAGTGCCTCCCAAGTCATTGCCCTTGCCGCACCTCAGTGTTTTACACTTGGGGGCTGATTCAGGATCGCTCTCAGCGATTTCTGCGCATGTGCAAACCCAGACAGCAGACGGCTTTGACGAGTGACAGACTCGCCGGGCTGTTCTCTGCGGGGAGGGAGGAATGGGGCAAAAGCGGGAATCACCCATGGGAACGGCCAGTGTTTTATTGGCGTCCCCATGAAAATGGTGTGGGTTTCCATGGTTAATTGGGTGGGCCAATGCCTACCTGGGACGGGCAGCTGACCGCACAGGACATCAGCCGCCTGCCCCGATTTCATCCTAGCGCTTGTAAATAAAAGTCAGTTCAGACAGAGGCAGGAGAAATGATACAATGGCTGGCGCCCATTAACTGATTTCTCCTGCATCGGAGGCATGTGAGAGGGTGTGTTCTCGTTACACGTACCCTCGCATGTTACCGGGGGGAATCGGCAGTGGGGGGGGAGGCGTTCCGACGTGCGGCCTGTAACTTGCTAGCTATACACTGAAGGACTGCTGCTTAGCAAATGGTAATGAACCCCCCCCCCTTAGTTCGTATAGTGACAGGTTAATTTATTTGCTACGCACAAGAGGCAGATTATCCTTGTTACCGGCACTTCCGTAGGCTGCTAGTAATAATCGAAGGAACCATTGATGACTTTGTTTTTGTGCAGGCGGAGAACTGATGAACACGCGGTCACCACACAAGCGCTGTCACTGCACCGTCCACACCTGAATCCAGCCCTGAGTGGATGACAGTCTGTGGGATACAATGCGATCTGGGCGGAATATTACTGCATTGTAATATGTGATCCTAGAGCAGGGATGTATCATTCCCCCAGGCGCAGGGACAGGGCTCCGAAAGAAGCCTGCCCCTGAAATGCGCTCAGCCGTAAGCTGGGGGGGCTGCGCATGGGCAGTTAGCGCTGACCCCCCGCTAACTGCACTGCCCCGGCGGCACTGCGATCCGTAGCCTACAATGGACTAGTGCCATCTCAGACTGGCTGTAGCCCAGGGATGCGAACTGCTGCTGCCCGATGTTGGTACAACGGTTCTCAAACTAGGATCACCCCCAACTCCCCAGAGCTCATGTTCGATAACCCGGCAGGTACACAGGTGTGGTCATTACTCCCTGGCACTATTTAAAAGAACCACAGGTGGAGCTAAATATCACTTGTCATTCTGTGAGGAGCCCTGGAAAACCGTCGCTGTTTGGAGTTCTGGGGACTGAGTTTGAGAAACTATAACTCACTGAGAACAGGTTTATTTAGTCACAAAGTAAAAGGGAAATCCGCTGACAGAGCAATGTAACGGGATATCCTGGTGTTACTGCCTCATGGTGCATGCTACTTGTACACCCTAACATTTATCTAACCACTTTCCTGTCCCAAGCCGCCCCTGCCAGCCTAGTACCACCCCAATCACCAATGTGACACTTTTTCTGCCAAAATTCTGCTCAGTTTAGCCACATTGACAGTTACTGATTATACTACTGACGTGGACTCACCTCACGTGGCACAGCTATACCCCCTTTCAAGGTTGGCATGGCCACATTCCAGTTTAGTAAGAGTAAATATTGGGACTCAGCGGGTATGGCTGGGTGCCCATGTTACTCATGCCTCGTAAATAGTGGTGTGATCCAGCCGGCAGATAACTCTCCCCGGAGTATAGTGCACATGGTACTGAGGGGGTAGTGGCCATCTTACCTATATGTGTCCCTGATAAAACAAATATTTCTCCAGGAAGATTATTCTGCGTGTCTCTTGTTTTCAGAGGAAACATGAAATACTACAATAATATGGTCCCAGCCGTGTGCACCTGTATGTAACATGAGACCCGCTCATTGTCGGACACAAAGAGCCTCTGTCAGTAAATATGTACTTGGGCAGCTTTTTGGCAGAACCTCCGTGTACTCAGCCTGGGATATTGGAATACAGAACATAATCTCACCTGGCATAGAAATATGTGTGGGATTATGGCTAGCGCACACCTATGTAGTGTTCCCCTACAGGTGTGACTGACAAGCTGTAATTACTAAGCAGTAAGAACATTTATGTCGTTCCACAGTACGTGGTCTGTAGCTGAGCTGCACACCTCATAGGGGCAGATTAATTAAGCCTGGTGAAGTGATAAAGTAAGCGTGCCATGATAAAGTACCAGCCAATCAGCCCCTAACTGTCATTGTTGTACTTAGGGTAAGGTAGATTTATTAAGCCTGGTGATGTGATAAAGTTCCTGGGACTTTTATCACTGGCCAATTAACTCCTAACTGCCAAGTTACATGCTGGAATTGAAAAATAACAGTTAGGTCAGTGATAAAGTACCAGCCACTTTATCACCTAACCAGGCTTAATAAATCTGCCCCTCAGTACTGTCCATTATTCACATTACACCACACAGTAGTGTCTGTTATTTACATCAGCCGCGCAGTAGTGTCCGTTATTAACATCACGCCGCACAGCACTGTCCATAATTCACATGACACCACACAGTAGTGTCCTTTATTTACATCGACCCTGTCGACCTAAGCCCACATTGACCTTTCAGGTGTTGACCTAGGCCCATGTCAACCATCAGTGGACCCAATGCATGTCGACCTTAGGTGTGTCTACCTAACGACCGTATTCCCCTCCTGGCATGGGTCATGTTGGGTGGTATACCTATTCCCCTCCTGGCATGGGTCATGTTGGGAGGTATGCGTGTTCCCATCCTGGCATGGGTCATGTTGGGTGGTATGCGTATTCCCTCCGGGCATGGGTCATGTTGGGTGGTATGCGTATTCCCCTCCTGGCATGGGTCATGTTGGGAGGTATGCGTATTCCCCTCCTGGCATGGGTCATGTTGGGTGGTATGCGTATTCCCCTCCTGGCATGGGTCATGTTGGGTGGTATGATGTATTCCCCTCCTGGCATGGGTCATGTTGGGTGGTATGATGTATTCCCCTCCTGGTATGGGTCATGTTGGGTGGTATGCGTATTCCCCTCCTGGCATGGGTCATGTTGGGTGGTATGCGTATTCCCCTCCTGGCATGGGTCATGTTGGGTGGTATGCGTATTCCCCTCCTGGCATGGGTCATGTTGGGAGGTATGCGTATTCCCCTCCTGGCATGGGTCATGTTGGGTGGTATGCGTATTCCCCTCCTGGCATGGGTCATGTTGGGAGGTATGCGTATTCCCCTCCTGGCATGGGTCATGTTGGGAGGTATGATGTATTCCCCTCCTGGCATGGGTCATGTTGGGTGGTATGATGTATTCCCCTCCTGGCATGGGTCATGTTGGGAGGTATGATGTATTCCCCTCCTGGCATGGGTCATGTTGGGAGGTATGCGTATTCCCCTCCTGGCATGGGTCATGTTGGGAGGTATGCGTATTCCCCTCCTGGCATGGGTCATGTTGGGTGGTATGCGTATTCCCCTCCTGGCATGGGTCATGTTGGGTGGTATGATGTATTCCCCTCCTGGCATGGGTCATGTTGGGAGGTATGATGTATTCCCCTCCTGGCATGGGTCATGTTGGGAGGTATGCGTACTCCCCTCCTGGCATGGGTCATGTTGGGTGGTATGCGTATTCCCCTCCTGGCATGGGTCATGTTGGGAGGTATGATGTATTTCCCTCCTGGCATGGGTCATGTTGGGTGGTATGTGTATTCCCCTCCTGGAATGGGTCATATTGGGTGGTATGCGTATTCCCCTCCTGGCATGGGTCATGTTGGGTGGTATGCGTATTCCCCTCCTGGAATGGGTCATATTGGGTGGTATGCGTATTCCCCTCCTGGTATGGGTCATGTTGGGTGGTATGCGTATTCCCCTCCTGGTATGGGTCATGTTGGGTGGTATGATGTATTCCCCTCCTGGCATGGGTCATGTTGGGAGGTATGCGTATTCCCCTCCTGGCACGGGTCATGTTGGGTGGTATGCGTATTCCCCTCCTGGCATGGGTCATGTTGGGAGGTATGCGTATTCCCCTCCTGGCATGGGTCATGTTGGGTGGTATGCGTATTCCCCTCCTGGCATGGGTCATGTTGGGTGGTATGCGTATTCTTCTCCTGGCATGGGTCATGTTGGGAGGTATGCGTATTCCCCTCCTGGCATGGGTCATGTTGGGTGGTATGTGTATTCCCCTCCTGGCATGGGTCATGTTGGGTGGTATGCGTATTCCCCTCCTGGCATGGGTCATGTTGGGTGGTATGCGTATTCCCCTCCTGGCATGGGTCATGTTGGGTGGTATGCGTATTCCCCTCCTGGAATGGGTCATATTGGGTGGTATGCGTATTCCCCTCCTGGCATGGGTCATGTTGGGTGGTATGCGTATTCCCCTCCTGGAATGGGTCATATTGGGTGGTATGCGTATTCCCCTCCTGGTATGGGTCATGTTGGGTGGTATGTGTATTCGCCTCCTGGCATGGGTTATGTTGGGAGGTATGCGTATTCCCCTCCTGGCATGGGTCATGTTGGGTGGTATGCGTATTCCCCTCCTGGCATGGGTCATGTTGGGTGGTATGTGTATTCCCCTCCTGGCATGGGTCATGTTGGGTGGTATGCGTATTCCCCTCCTGGCATGGGTCATGTTGGGAGGTCTGCGTATTCCCCTCCTGGCATGGGTCATGTTGGGTGGTATGCGTATTCCCCTCCTGGCATGGGTCATGTTGGGTGGTATGCGTATTCCCCTCCTGGCATGGGTCATGTTGGGTGGTATGATGTATTCCCCTCCTGGCATGGGTCATGTTGGGTGGTATGTGTATTCGCCTCCTGGCATGGGTTATGTTGGGTGGTATGCGTATTCCCCTCCTGGCATGGGTCATGTTGGGAGGTATGCGTATTCCCCTCCTGGCATGGGTCATGTTGGGTGGTATGATGTATTCCCCTCCTGGCATGGGTCATGTTGGGTGGTATGTGTATTCGCCTCCTGGCATGGGTCATGTTGGGAGGTATGTGTATTCGCCTCCTGGCATGGGTTATGTTGGGTGGTATGCGTATTCCCCTCCTGGCATGGGTCATGTTGGGTGGTATGATGTATTCCCCTCCTGGCATGGGCCATGTTGGGTGGTATGATGTGTTCCCCTCCTGGCATGGGCCATGTTGGGTGGTATGCGTATTCCCCTCCTGGCATGGGTCATGTTGGGTGGTATGATGTACTCCCCTCCTGGTATGGATCATGTTGGGTGGTATGCGTATTCCCCTCCTGGCATGGGTCATGTTGGGTGGTATGCGTATTCCCCTCCTGGCATGGATCATGTTGGGTGGTATGCGTATTCCCCTCCTGGCATGGGTCATGTTGGGTGGTATGCGTATTCCCCTCCTGGCGTGGGTCATGTTGGGTGGTATGCGTATTCCCCTCCTGGTATGGGTCATGTTGGGTGGTATGTGTATTCCCCTCCTGGCATGGGTCATGTTGGGTGGTATGCGTATTCCCCTCCTGGCATGGGTCATGTTGGGTGGTATGTGTATTCCCCTCCTGGCGTGGGTCATGTTGGGTGGTATGCGTATTCCCCTCCTGGCATGGGTCATGTTGGGTGGTATGCGTATTCCCCTCCTGGCATGGGTCATGTTGGGTGGTATGCGTATTCCCCTCCTGGCATGGGTAATGTTGGGAGGTATGCGTATTCCCCTCCTGGCATGGGTCATGTTGGGTGGTATGCGTATTCCCCTCCTGGCATGGGTCATGTTGGGTGGTATGCGTATTCCCCTCCTGGCATGGGTCATGTTGGGTGGTATGCGTATTCTTCTCCTGGCATGGGTCATGTTGGGAGGTATGCGTATTCCCCTCCTGGCATGGGTCATGTTGGGTGGTATGCGTGTTCCCCTCCTGGCATGGGTCATGTTGGGTGGTATGCGTATTCCCCTCCTGGCATGGGTCATGTTGGGTGGTATGCGTATTCCCCTCCTGGCATGGGTCATGTTGGGTGGTATGTGTATTCCCCTCCTGGCATGGGTCATGTTGGGTGGTATGCGTATTCCCCTCCTGGCATGGGTCATGTTGGGTGGTATGCGTATTCCCCTCCTGGCATGGGTCATGTTGGGTGGTATGCGTATTCCCCTCCTGGCATGGGTCATGTTGGGTGGTATGCTTATTCCCCTCCTGGTATGGGTCATGTTGGGTGGTATGATGTATTCCCCTCCTGGCATGGGTCATGTTGGGAGGTCTGTGTATTCCCCTCCTGGCATGGGTCATGTTGGGTGGTATGCGTATTCCCCTCCTGGCATGGGTCATGTTGGGTGGTATGATGTATTCCCCTCCTGGCATGGGTCATGTTGGGTGGTATGCGTATTCCCCTCCTGGCATGGGTCATGTTGGGTGGTATGCGTATTCCCCTCCTGGCATGGGTCATGTTGGGTGGTATGATGTATTCCCCTCCTGGCATGGGTCATGTTGGGTGGTATGCGTATTCCCCCCCTGGCATGGGTCATGTTGGGTGGTATGCGCATTCCCCTCCTGGCATGGGTCATGTTGGGTGGTATGCGTATTCCCCTCCTGGCATGGGTCATGTTGGGTGGTATGCGTATTCCCCTCCTGGCATGGGTCATGTTGGGTGGTATGCGTATTCCCCTCCTGGCATGGGTCATGTTGGGTGGTATGCGTATTCCCCTCCTGGCATGGGTCATGTTGGGAGGTATGATGTATTTCCCTCCTGGCATGGGTCATGTTGGGTGGTATGCGTATTCCCCTCCTGGCATGGGTCATGTTGGGTGGTATGTGTATTCCCCTCCTGGTATGGGTCATGTTGGGAGGTATGATGTATTCCCCTCCTGGCATGGGTCATGTTGGGTGGTATGCGTATTCCCCTCCTGGTATGGGTCATGTTGGGTGGTATGATGTATTCCCCTCCTGGCATGGGTCATGTTGGGTGGTATGCGTATTCCCCTCCTGGCATGGGTCATGTTGGGTGGTATGCGTATTCCCCTCCTGGCATGGGTCATGTTGGCTGGTATGCGTATTCCCCTCCTGGTATGGGTCATGTTGGGTGGTATGATGTATTCCCCTCCTGGCATGGGTCATGTTGGGTGGTATGCGTATTCCCTCCTGGCATGGGTCATGTTGGGTGGTATGCGTATTCCCCTCCTGGCATGGGTCATGTTGGGAGGTCTGTGTATTCCCCTCCTGGTATGGGTCATGTTGGGTGGTATGCGTATTCCCCTCCTGGCATGGGTCATGTTGGCTGGTATGCGTATTCCCCTCCTGGTATGGGTCATGTTGGGAGGTATGATGTACTCCCCTCCTGGCATGGGTTATGTTGGGTGGTATGATGTATTCCCCTCCTGGCATGGGTCATGTTGGGTGGTATGATGTATTCCCCTCCTGACATGGGTCATGTTGGGAGGTATGATGTATTCCCCTCCTGGCATGGGTCATGTTGGGTGGTATGCGTACTCCCCTCCTGGCATGGGTCATGTTGGGTGGTATGCGTACTCCCCTCCTGGCATGGGTCATGTTGGGTGGTATGATGTATTCCCCTCCTGGCATGGGTCATGTTGGGAGGTATGATGTATTCCCCTCCTGGCATGGGTCATGTTGGGTGGTATGCGTATTCCCCTCCTGGCATGGGTCATGTTGGGTGGTATGATGTATTCCCCTCCTGGCATGGGTCATGTTGGGAGGTCTGCGTATTCCCCTCCTGGCATGGGTCATGTTGGGTGGTATGCGTATTCCCCTCCTGGCATGGGTCATGTTGGGTGGTATGCGTACTCCCCTCCTGGCATGGGTCATGTTGGGTGGTATGCGTATTCCCCTCCTGGCATGGGTCATGTTGGGTGGTATGCGTATTCCCCTCCTGGCATGGGTCATGTTGGGAGGTATGCGTATTCCCCTCCTGGCATGGGTCATGTTGGGTGGTATGATGTATTCCCCTCCTGGCATGGGTCATGTTGGGTGGTATGATGTATTTCCCTCCTGGCATGGGTCATGTTGGGAGGTATGATGTATTTCCCTCCTGGCATGGGTCATGTTGGGTGGTATGCGTATTCCCCTCCTGGCATGGGTCATGTTGGGTGGTATGATGTATTCCCCTCCTGGCATGGGTCATGTTGGGTGGTATGCGTATTCCCCTCCTGGCATGGGTCATGTTGGGCGGTATGATGTATTCCCCTCCTGGCATGGGTCATGTTGGGAGGTATGATGTATTTCCCTCCTGGCATGGGTCATGTTGGGTGGTATGCGTACTCCCCTCCTGGCATGGGTCATGTTGGGCGGTATGATGTATTCCCCTCCTGGCATGGGTCATGTTGGGTGGTATGCGTACTCCCCTCCTGGCATGGGTCATGTTGGGAGGTATGATGTATTCCCCTCCTGGCATGGGTCATGTTGGGTGGTATGATGTATTCCCCTCCTGGCATGGGTCATGTTGGGTGGTATGCGTATTCCCCTCCTGGCATGGGTCATGTTGGGTGGTATGCGTATTCCCCTCCTGGCATGGGTCATGTTGGGCGGTATGATGTATTCCCCTCCTGGCATGGGTCATGTTGGGTGGTATGCGTACTCCCCTCCTGGCATGGGTCATGTTGGGTGGTATGCGTATTCCCCTCCTGGCATGGGTCATGTTGGGTGGTATGCGTATTCCCCTCCTGGCATGGGTCATGTTGGGTGGTATGCGTATTCCCCTCCTGGTATAGGTCATGTTGGGTGGTATGCGTACTCCCCTCCTGGCATGGGTCATGTTGGGTGGTATGCGTATTCCCCTCCTGGCATGGGTCATGTTGGGAGGTATGCGTATTCCCCTCCTGGCATGGGTCATGTTGGGAGGTATGCGTATTCCCCTCCTGGTATAGGTCATGTTGGGTGGTATGCGTATTCCCCTCCTGGCATGGGTCATGTTGGGTGGTATGCGTATTCCCCTCCTGGCATGGGTCATGTTGGGTGGTATGTGTATTACCCTCCTGGCATGGGTCATGTTGGGAGGTCTGCGTATTCCCCTCCTGGCATGGGCCATGTTGGGTGGTATGATGTATTCCCCTCCTGGCATGGGTCATGTTGGGTGGTATGCGTATTCCCCTCCTGGCATGGGTCATGTTGGGTGGTATGATGTATTCCCCTCCTGGCATGGGTCATGTTGGCTGGTATGCGTATTCCCCTCCTGGCATGGGTCATGTTGGGTGGTATGATGTATTCCCCTCCTGGCATGGGTCATGTTGGGTGGTATGCGTATTCCCCTCCTGGCATGGGTCATGTTGGGTGGTATGATGTATTCCCCTCCTGGCATGGGTCATGTTGGGAGGTCTGCGTATTCCCCTCCTGGCATGGGTCATGTTGGGTGGTATGCGTATTCCCCTCCTGGCATGGGTCATGTTGGGTGGTATGCGTACTCCCCTCCTGGCATGGGTCATGTTGGGTGGTATGCGTATTCCCCTCCTGGCATGGGTCATGTTGGGTGGTATGCGTATTCCCCTCCTGGCATGGGTCATGTTGGGAGGTATGCGTATTCCCCTCCTGGCATGGGTCATGTTGGGTGGTATGATGTATTCCCCTCCTGGCATGGGTCATGTTGGGTGGTATGATGTATTTCCCTCCTGGCATGGGTCATGTTGGGAGGTATGCGTATTCCCCTCCTGGCATGGGTCATGTTGGGTGGTATGATGTATTCCCCTCCTGGCATGGGTCATGTTGGGTGGTATGCGTATTCCCCTCCTGGCATGGGTCATGTTGGGCGGTATGATGTATTCCCCTCCTGGCATGGGTCATGTTGGGAGGTATGATGTATTTCCCTCCTGGCATGGGTCATGTTGGGTGGTATGCGTACTCCCCTCCTGGCATGGGTCATGTTGGGCGGTATGATGTATTCCCCTCCTGGCATGGGTCATGTTGGGTGGTATGCGTACTCCCCTCCTGGCATGGGTCATGTTGGGAGGTATGATGTATTCCCCTCCTGGCATGGGTCATGTTGGGTGGTATGATGTATTCCCCTCCTGGCATGGGTCATGTTGGGTGGTATGCGTATTCCCCTCCTGGCATGGGTCATGTTGGGTGGTATGCGTATTCCCCTCCTGGCATGGGTCATGTTGGGCGGTATGATGTATTCCCCTCCTGGCATGGGTCATGTTGGGTGGTATGCGTACTCCCCTCCTGGCATGGGTCATGTTGGGTGGTATGCGTATTCCCCTCCTGGCATGGGTCATGTTGGGTGGTATGCGTATTCCCCTCCTGGCATGGGTCATGTTGGGTGGTATGCGTATTCCCCTCCTGGTATAGGTCATGTTGGGTGGTATGCGTACTCCCCTCCTGGCATGGGTCATGTTGGGTGGTATGCGTATTCCCCTCCTGGCATGGGTCATGTTGGGAGGTATGCGTATTCCCCTCCTGGCATGGGTCATGTTGGGTGGTATGCGTACTCCCCTCCTGGCATGGGTCATGTTGGGAGGTATGCGTATTCCCCTCCTGGTATAGGTCATGTTGGGTGGTATGCGTATTCCCCTCCTGGTATAGGTCATGTTGGGTGGTATGCGTATTCCCCTCCTGGCATGGGTCATGTTGGGTGGTATGCGTATTCCCCTCCTGGCATGGGTCATGTTGGGTGGTATGTGTATTACCCTCCTGGCATGGGTCATGTTGGGAGGTCTGCGTATTCCCCTCCTGGCATGGGCCATGTTGGGTGGTATGCGTATTCCCCTCCTGGCATGGGTCATGTTGGGTGGTATGTGTATTCCCCTCCTGGCATGGGTCATGTTGGGTGGTATGTGTATTCCCCTCCTGGCATGGGTCATGTTGGGAGGTATGATGTATTCCCCTCCTGGCATGGGTCATGTTGGGTGGTATGATGTATTCCCCTCCTGGCATGGGTCATGTTGGGTGGTATGATGTATTCCCCTCCTGGCATGGGTCATGTTGGGAGGTATGCGTATTCCCCTCCTGGCATGGGTCATGTTGGGAGGTCTGTGTATTCCCCTCCTGGCATGGGTCATGTTGGGAGGTATGCGTATTCCCCTCCTGGCATGGGTCATGTTGGGTGGTATGCGTACTCCCCTCCTGGCATGGGTCATGTTGGGAGGTATGATGTATTCCCCTCCTGGCATGGGTCATGTTGGGTGGTATGCGTATTCCCCTCCTGGTATAGGTCATGTTGGGTGGTATGCGTATTCCCCTCCTGGCGTGGGTCATGTTGGGAGGTATGCGTATTCCCCTCCTGGCATGGGTCATGTTGGGTGGTATGCGTATTCCCCTCCTGGCATGGGTCATGTTGGGTGGTATGTGTATTACCCTCCTGGCATGGGTCATGTTGGGAGGTCTGCGTATTCCCCTCCTGGCATGGGCCATGTTGGGTGGTATGATGTATTCCCCTCCTGGCATGGGTCATGTTGGGTGGTATGCGTATTCCCCTCCTGGCATGGGTCATGTTGGGAGGTATGCGTATTCCCCTCCTGGCATGGGTCATGTTGGGAGGTCTGTGTATTCCCCTCCTGGCATGGGTCATGTTGGGTGGTATGCGTATTCCCCTCCTGGCATGGGTCATGTTGGGAGGTATGCGTATTCCCCTCCTGGCATGGGTCATGTTGGGTGGTATGCGTATTCCCCTCCTGGCATGGGTCATGTTGGGTGGTATGCGTATTCCCCTCCTGGCATGGGTCATGTTGGGTGGTATGCGTATTCCCCTCCTGGCATGGGTCATGTTGGGTGGTATGCGTATTCCCCTCCTGGCATGGGTCATGTTGGGTGGTATGTGTACTCCCCTCCTGGCATGGGTCATGTTGGGTGGTATGCGTATTCCCCTCCTGGCATGGGTCATGTTGGGTGGTATGCGTATTCCCCTCCTGGCATGGGTCATGTTGGGTGGTATGCGTATTCCCCTCCTGGCATGGGTCATGTTGGGTGGTATGCGTACTCCCCTCCTGGCATGGGTCATGTTGGGTGGTATGCGTATTCCCCTCCTGGTATGGGTCATGTTGGGTGGTATGTGTACTCCCCTCCTGGCATGGGTCATGTTGGGTGGTATGCGTATTCCCCTCCTGGCATGGGTCATGTTGGGTGGTATGCGTACTCCCCTCCTGGCATGGGTCATGTTGGGTGGTATGCGTATTCCCCTCCTGGCATGGGTCATGTTGGGGGGTCTGTGTACTCCCCTCCTGGCATGGGTCATGTTGGGTGGTATGCGTATTCCCCTCCTGGCATGGGTCATGTTGGGTGGTATGATGTACTCCCCTCCTGGCATGGGTCATGTTGGGTGGTATGCGTACTCCCCTCCTGGCATGGGTCATGTTGGGGGGTCTGTGTACTCCCCTCCTGGCATGGGTCATGTTGGGTGGTATGCGTACTCCCCTCCTGGCATGGGTCATGTTGGGTGGTATGATGTATTTCCCTCCTGGCATGGGTCATGTTGGGTGGTATGCGTATTCCCCTCCTGGCATGGGTCATGTTGGGTGGTATGCGTACTCCCCTCCTGGCATGGGTCATGTTGGGTGGTATGATGTATTCCCCTCCTGGCATGGGTCATGTTGGGTGGTATGCGTATTCCCCTCCTGGCATGGGTCATGTTGGGTGGTATGCGTATTCCCCTCCTGGCATGGGTCATGTTGGGTGGTATGCGTACTCCCCTCCTGGCATGGGTCATGTTGGGAGGTATGCGTACTCCCCTCCTGGCATGGGTCATGTTGGGTGGTATGCGTATTCCCCTCCTGGCATGGGTCATGTTGGGTGGTATGATGTATTCCCCTCCTGGTATGGGTCATGTTGGGTGGTATGCGTATTCCCCTCCTGGCACGGGTCATGTTGGGAGGTATGATGTATTCCCCTCCTGGCATGGGTCATGTTGGGAGGTATGCGTATTCCCCTCCTGGCATGGGTCATGTTGGGTGGTATGCGTACTCCCCTCCTGGCATGGGTCATGTTGGGTGGTATGATGTATTCCCCTCCTGGCACGGGTCATGTTGGGTGGTATGCGTATTCCCCTCCTGGCATGGGTCATGTTGGCTGGTATGCGTATTCCCCTCCTGGCATGGGTCATGTTGGGTGGTATGATGTATTCCCCTCCTGGCATGGGTCATGTTGGGTGGTATGCGTATTCCCCTCCTGGCATGGGTCATGTTGGGTGGTATGATGTATTCCCCTCCTGGCATGGGTCATGTTGGGTGGTATGCGTATTCCCCTCCTGGCATGGGTCATGTTGGGTGGTATGCGTATTCCCCTCCTGGCACGGGTCATGTTGGGTGGTATGTGTATTCCCCTCCTGGCATGGGTCATGTTGGGTGGTATGTGTATTCCCCTCCTGGCATGGGTCATGTTGGGAGGTATGATGTATTCCCCTCCTGGCATGGGTCATGTTGGGTGGTATGCGTATTCCCCTCCTGGCATGGGTCATGTTGGGTGGTATGATGTATTCCCCTCCTGGCATGGGTCATGTTGGGTGGTATGCGTATTCCCCTCCTGGCATGGGTCATG
Organism: Crinia signifera; assembly: GCF_055691185.1. Taxonomy (NCBI): domain Eukaryota; kingdom Metazoa; phylum Chordata; class Amphibia; order Anura; family Myobatrachidae; genus Crinia; species Crinia signifera. Next base: position 8,434,792 of record NC_139218.1, read on the forward strand.
TTGGGTGGTATGCGTATTCCCCTCCTGGCATGGGTCATGTTGGGTGGTATGCGTATTCCCCTCCTGGCATGGGTCATGTTGGGTGGTATGCGTACTCCCCTCCTGGCATGGGTCATGTTGGGTGGTATGTGTATTCCCCTCCTGGCATGGGTCATGTTGGGTGGTATGTGTATTCCCCTCCTGGCATGGGTCATGTTGGGAGGTATGATGTATTCCCCTCCTGGCACGGGTCATGTTGGGTGGTATGCGTATTCCCCTCCTGGCATGGGTCATGTTGGGTGGTATGTGTATTCCCCTCCTGGCATGGGTCATGTTGGGTGGTATGCGTATTCCCCTCCTGGCATGGGTCATGTTGGGTGGTATGCGTACTCCCCTCCTGGCATGGGTCATGTTGGGTGGTATGTGTATTCCCCTCCTGGCATGGGTCATGTTGGGTGGTATGTGTATTCCCCTCCTGGCATGGGTCATGTTGGGAGGTATGATGTATTCCCCTCCTGGCATGGGTCATGTTGGTTGGTATGCGTATTCCCCTCCTGGCATGGGTCATGTTGGGTGGTATGTGTATTCCCCTCCTGGCATGGGTCATGTTGGGTGGTATGCGTATTCCCCTCCTGGCATGGGTCATGTTGGGTGATATGATGTATTCCCCTCCTGGTATAGGTCATGTTGGGTGGTATGATGTATTCCCCTCCTGGCATGGGTCATGTTGGGTGGTATGCGTATTCCCCTCCTGGCGTGGGTCATGTTGGGTGGTATGCGTATTCCCCTCCTGGCATGGGTCATGTTGGGTGGTATGCGTACTCCCCTCCTGGCATGGGTCATGTTGGGTGGTATGCGTACTCCCCTCCTGGCATGGGTCATGTTGGGTGGTATGATGTATTCCCCTCCTGGCATGGGTCATGTTGGGTGGTATGCGTACTCCCCTCCTGGCATGGGTCATGTTGGGTGGTATGATGTATTCCCCTCCTGGCACGGGTCATGTTGGGTGGTATGTGTATTCCCCTCCTGGCATGGGTCATGTTGGGTGGTATGTGTATTCCCCTCCTGGCATGGGTCATGTTGGGTGGTATGCGTACTCCCCTCCTGGCATGGGTCATGTTGGGTGGTATGCGTATTCCCCTCCTGGCATGGGTCATGTTGGGTGGTATGTTGTATTCCCCTCCTGGCATGGGTCATGTTGGGTGGTATGCGTATTCCCCTCCTGGCATGGGTCATGTTGGGTGGTATGCGTATTCCCCTCCTGGTATGGGTCATGTTGGGTGGTATGCGTATTCCCCTCCTGGCATGGGTCATGTTGGGAGGTATGATGTATTCCCCTCCTGGCATGGGTCATGTTGGGTGGTATGCGTATTCCCCTCCTGGCATGGGTCATGTTGGGTGGTATGCGTATTCCCCTCCTGGCATGGGTCATGTTGGGTGGTATGCGTATTCCCCTCCTGGCATGGGTCATGTTGGGAGGTATGCGTGTTCCCCTCCTGGCATGGGTCATGTTGGGTGGTATGATGTATTTCCCTCCTGGCATGGGTCATGTTGGGAGGTATGTGTATTCCCCTCCTGGCATGGGTCATGTTGGGTGGTATGCGTATTCCCCTCCTGGCATGGGTCATGTTGGGTGGTATGCGTACTCCCCTCCTGGCATGGGTCATGTTGGGTGGTATGCGTATTCCCCTCCTGGCATGGGTCATGTTGGGTGGTATGATGTATTCCCCTCCTGGCATGGGTCATGTTGGGTGGTATGCGTACTCCCCTCCTGGCATGGGTCATGTTGGGAGGTATGCGTATTCCCCTCCTGGCATGGGTCATGTTGGGAGGTATGATGTATTCCCCTCCTGGCATGGGTCATGTTGGGTGGTATGCGTACTCCCCTCCTGGCATGGGTCATGTTGGGAGGTATGCGTATTCCCCTCCTGGTATGGGTCATGTTGGGAGGTATGATGTATTCCCCTCCTGGTATGGGTCATGTTGGGTGGTATGCGTATTCCCCTCCTGGTATGGGTCATGTTGGGTGGTATGCGTACTCCCCTCCTGGTATGGGTCATGTTGGGTGGTATGATGTATTTATCTGTATGGAAGTCCCGTGAAGCAGCCATCTGACAGATTGGTATCACCCGGCTGCTTCAGTGTATGGGGTGAGGGGTGAAGGCTGGCTCCTCCGTGGCCCCTTTACTAAGTCCTAGTTACACCACTAGACAAATAATTGTAAATGTAATAGATGCAAAATTATTTCAGATAATCTATTTGTAATTCTGTAAATGAATGGAGCAGTGCCATAATCCAGCACCAGGTGGCGCCATAGTCCACCTGCTGCAGCTTCTGCACCTGACCCTTTATGCTTTAGAATAAAAAAATGAGATAAATGCAGATTATTGCTGTGTGATTGGTCACCTGTCCCTACTCGGTCCCTTCTCTGTCCAGGACATCCAATCAGAGGCCAGAGAGGGAGGGCCCTCTGCTGGTGCCTGCTCTCTGCAGCCAGTGGTGTGTGTGTGTAATTCTCTCTAGGTGCACTGGAGATGGGTGATAGTGACAGCAGCTCTGAGGCCACCAGCAGAACCAAGGAGAACAAGGCATCACCCTGATACCCCAGCAGGACAGAGGGGGACAAGGCATCACCCTGACACCCCAGCAGCAGGTAAATACATCTCAGCACTGATTGCTCCCATTCTCTATGTATCATTGTTGTATCTGCAGTTACTGGATCTCTGTATGAGCAATGTCTATAGATAGATATGAGAGAGATTGATCAATGTTGGGGCCACTAACACATATACGATAGGGCATTTTCACATGGTTTCAACCCAATGGGCAAATAAATCGCGCAAAAAGCGCCATATCGTATGTGTTTTACCTCCGGATCCGATGAGCGGTCCCATGCACATCAGATCGGATCTAGAGATCGCCATGGCTGCCACATGTCGGATAAAGTGGCAGTCATTGACAGCGCGTACGATACATCGCATGCAAAAGGAACGATGCAATGTTTTGTGTGCGATCCTGCCGCCAATTCACTAGGGCAATTGACATGCAGTTTGGGCTCTTGTCATACGATTGAAGCGATCATTCGCAGGAAAAGTGTCCAACCTGCATGTGATTGTCAGTCGCTAACTGAGGTATAACTTGTGATACCTACCGCACAGTAGGAGGGTACGGGGGCCTGTAGGTAGGTAGGTAGGGGGAGAGAGAGAGAGATGTAATCCACCGATTCCTCCCATTCCCTATGTATTATTGTAGTAGCTGCATTAACTGTCTTCTATGTGCCAGTCTCTAGTGTACCGGTAGATAGATATTAGATAGATTGATCAATGGAAGATAGATAGATAGATAGATAGATAGATAGATAGATAGCTATAGATATATGAATAATAGATAGATGGAGGGATAGATAGATAGATAGATAGATAGATAGATAGATAGATAGCTATAGATATATGAATAATGGATATATGGAGAGATAGATAGATAGATAGATAGATAGATAGAAAGATAGATAGATAGATAGATAGATAGATAGATAGATAGATATCCCACGGTCTCTACTATCTGATGGGCTATTTCTGTTTTCCCTTGTAGGACAGCCTGGCATCGGTGTGGACATAGTATACAGGCCATATACTGACTACTGCGGGTCAGCATTGCCCACACACTGCTCCGGTCCATGCGGACATAGTATACAGACCTCACATCGCTCCAGCCCATGCGGACATAGTATACAGACCTCACACCCTCTGGCATCGGTGCAGACATAGTATACAGACCTCACATCGCTCTGGCATCGGTGCGGACATAGTATTCCGACCTCACAGCGCTCCAGCCCATGCGGACATTGTATACAGACCTCACACCCTCTGGCATCGGTGCAGACATAGTATACAGACCTTACAACGCTCCGGCATTGGTGCAGACATAGTATTCAGACCTCACAGCGTTCCGGCCCATGCGGACATAGTATACAGGCCTCACATTGCTCCGGCATCGATGTGGACATAGTATACAGACCTCACATCACTCTGGCATCGGTGCGGACATAGTATACAGACCTCACATCGCTCTGGCATCGGTGCGGACATAGTATTCAGACCTCACAACGTTCCAGCATCGGTCCGGACATAGCATTCAGACCTTACAACGCTCCAGCATCGGTGCAGACATAGTATTCAGACCTCACAACGTTCCAGCATCGGTGCGGACATAGTATTCAGACCTTACAACGCGACGGCATCGGTGTGGACATAGTATTCAGACCTCACAGCGCTCCGATCCATGCAGACATAGTATACAGGCCTCACATTGCTCTGGCATCGGTGCGGACATAGTATTCAGACCTCACAGCACTCCAGCCCATGCGGACATAGTATACAAACCTCACATTGCTCCAGCATCGGTGCGGACATAGTATACAGACCTCACAACGCTCCGGCATCGGTGCGGACATAGTATACAGACCTCACATTGCTCCAGCATCGGTGCAGACATAGTATTCAGACCTCACATTGCTCCAGCATCAGTGGAGACATAGTATTCAGACCTCACATTGCTCCAGCATCGGTGCAGACATAGTATTCAGACCTCACATTGCTCCAGCATCGGTGCAGACATAGTATTCAGACCTCACAGCGCTCCGGCCCATGCGGAGAGGCCGTCTGATGGATTGAGAGCACCGTCTCCATAGGACAGGACCTCGTGGAGAGATGGGACCGGTGGGACTAACCTTCTGTCTCTGCCAGTGTCTGCTGGTCCCTCTCATGGCAGGAAGGTTCGCCAGAGCCGTGAGCAGGCCGACAGATATGAAACCCGCGCAGTTTGGCACACGCTACTCCGGGAGTATCGACAGGGACATCGAAGAAGTCTACGCCTTCAACTACACCAGCGTGCCCGGCAAGGTAGGAAAGGCGTCATTCGCACAAAGTAGATGAAGCCATTTGATGTAACATATTTATATGAGAAATAGTTTTTTGTCCATTTTCCAGCGTTTGGGAGCGGATGGCTGATTGTCATATGCTTCCATATATTCCCACCAGACAGATTGGACAGATATATCTGCAGGTGTGTACCCAGCGTTACACACATAGGACCTGTGGGTTTGAATTAGCTTTCACTGCACTGCAGTCTCCATTATGGCAGCCAGTGGGGCATGCTGGGTGTTATTGCTCATCAGCAGATTGCCGGATAGTGGGTGATGAGTGACATATGTAGCGGACAGTGATGGCGCCGATTTGGCGGGGGTAGGACGTACTTTATAAGGTTTAAATGTAACAGGGACCTGGAATACTTCTGTCTCGTAGCCTGGCGCTGACGCTCTGTCTGTTGGCGGAACCATGCCAGCACGTGCCCGGAATACCACCGTTGCTCCATTGGGGGGAGAGCTGGTGCCTCGGAGAGGTGCAGGAGCCTCAGAACCTGAGTCTGAGGCACCTGCTCTCCCCCACAAAGAAGCGGTGGAGATTTCTGTTCCTGGCGGCAGGATCTCACGGGTTTGTTCAGAATTGGCAGCGGCACTAATAATGTAATATACAGGGTGGGTCCCACTTATGTTATTGGACCCCAACTGCCGCTTTGTAATTGTATACTGAACACGCGTGTGCATGTGCAAGGGATAGCAGCTGGTTCCCGGCCCTGTTTGTCATGTTACCATGGTGGGTGTGCTATGACAATGCCAATATTTGGGATCTCGGCAGCCGATATTCCAAAGTAGGTAGGAGGGGAGTCTCATGTGCTCGCCACGCTGTGGACTCGGTAGCTCGCTGCAGTCACCACAGGTTCTTTTCTCCCTCTATGGGGCTCATAGGCCCCACGAGGAAGAATAGTTGGTCGGTATCTCGACTGTCGGGCAGTGGAACAGTTGAGATTCATGGGGTTGGTATACTAGAAGGAGACCATATAGACCATCTCAGGTGTCATATACATCAACCTACAGAGACCGTATGGGTAGAAGGAGACCATATAGACCATCTCAGGTGTCATATACATCAACCTACAGAGACCGTATGGGTAGAAGGAGACCATATAGACCATCTCAGGGGTAGTATACACTAACCTACAGAGACCGTATGGGTAGAAGGAGACCATATAAACCATCTCAGGTGTCATATACACCAACCTACAGAGACTGTTTGGATAGAAGGAGACCATATAGACCATCTCAGGGATCATATACACCCACCTACAGAGACTGTATGGGTAGAAGGAGACCATATAGACCATCTCAGGGGGTCATATACACCAACCTAGAGAGACCGTATGGGTAGAAGGAGACCATATAGACCATCTCAGGGATCATATACACCCACCTAGAGAGACCGTATGGGTAGAAGGAGACCATATAGACCATCTCAGGGGTCGTATACACCAACCTAGAGAGACCGTATGGGTAGAAGGAGACCATATAGACCATCTCAGGGATCATATACACCCACCTAGATAGACCGTATGGGTAGAAGGAGACCATATAGACCATCTCAGGGGGTCATATAAACCAACCTAGAGAGACCATATAGGTAGAAGGAGACCATATAGACCATCTCAGTGGTCGTATACACCAACCTAGAGAGACCGTATGGGTAGAAGGAGACCATATATACCATCTCAGGGATCATATACACCAAGCTACAGAGACCATATGGGTAGAAGGAGACCATATAGACCATCTCAGGGGTCATATACACCAAGCTACAGAGACCATATGGGTAGAAGGAGACCATATAGACCATCTCAGTGGTCATATACACCAACCTAGATAGACCGTATGGGTAGAAGGAGACCATATAGACCATCTCAGTGGTCATATACACCAACCTAAAAAGACTGTATGGGTAGAAGGAGACCATATAGACCATCTCAAAGGGTCATATACACCAAGCTACAGAGACCATATGGGTAGAAGGAGACCATATAGACCATCTCAGGGGTCATATACACCAAGCTACAGAGACCATATGGGTAGAAGGAGACCATATAGACCATCTCAGTGGTCATATACACCAACCTAGATAGACCGTATGGGTAGAAGGAGACCATATAGACCATCTCAGTGGTCATATACACCAACCAAGAAAGACTGTATGGGTAGAAGGAGACCATATAGACCATCTCAAAGGGTCATATACACCAACCTAGAGAGACTGTATGGGTAGAAGGAGACCATATATACCATCTCAGTGGTCATATACACCAACCTAGATAGACCGTATGGGTAGAAGGAGACCATATAGACCATCTCAGTGGTCATATACACCAACCTAGAGAGGCTGTATGAGTAGAAGGAGACCATATAGACCATCTCAGGGGGTCATATACACCAACCTACAGAGGCCATATGGGTAGAAGGAGACCATATAGACCATCTCAGGGATCATATACACCAAGCTACAGAGACCATATGGGTAGAAGGAGACCATATAAACCATCTCAGGGATCATATACACCCACCTAGAGAGACCATATGGGTAGAAGGAGACCATATAGACCATCTCAGTGGTCATATACACCAACCTAGATAGACCGTATGGGTAGAAGGAGACCATATAGACCATCTCAGTGGTCATATACACCAACCTAGAGAGACTGTATGGGTAGAAGGAGACCATATAGACCATCTCAGGGGGTCATATACACCAACCTATAGAGACTGTATGGGTAGAAGGAGACCATATATACCATCTCAGTGGTCATATACACCAACCTAGATAGACTGTATGGGTAGAAGGAGACCATATAGACCATCTCAGTGGTCATATACACCAACCTAGATAGACCGTATGGGTAGAAGGAGACCATATAGACCATCTCAGTGGTCATATACACCAACCTAGAGAGACTGTATGGGTAGAAGGAGACCATATAGACCATCTCAGGGGGTCATATACACCAACCTACAGAGGCCATATGGGTAGAAGGAGACCATATAGACCATCTCAGGGGGTCATATACACCAACCTAGAGAGGCTGTATGGGTAGAAGGAGACCATATAGACCATCTCAGGGGGTCATATACACCAACCTAGAGAGACCGTATGGGTAGCGGGAGGCTATATACATAGATTTTTTTCCATGTTTTTAGAATCATGCTTTACTATCCTCGTGGACTGTCCGAAGCCCGCGAGCCTTGTGAGGGTCACAGTACACTATTAAGGGGTCTACATGTGCATGGATCACAGGGAGGCCAGCACAGAGGATAGAGTGTAGGGATCAGTGACGTACAATGGTTCTCCTGGTGTAGGGATCACAGGAAGGGGTATATATAATATATATATATATATATAACGATTAAAGCGATCTTGTATGATGCTGGATGAGCAGTGGGCATTACAGACCATGGCGTGTGTCTTGTATTACACATCTGTGCTCCATATTCTGCACTGTGTATTTCCTATCCCTGTTATTGCTGTACACTGTGTACATAAGAAGCATCTGTGTATACGCAGACCTCTCATCCCCATAATGTTGAACGATGAGACTATGTATACACACATCCTTATCCAGCCAGGGCCAAAGCTGCAATCTATGGTATAATGGTATAGTACATTACACCTGATACATTTCTTAGTGGATTAATCTCCAGCAGTGGTATCCTGTAACTGCAGCCGCATGGGAATCCCCAGTGTGATACTGATCAATAACGCTTAGTGCTAAACATCTATCTGGACCGTGCAGTGCTGGGAGCCTGAACATCGCCCACAGTTATACACAATGCAGAAAACCTGTGCTGTCCATCTGACCAGGGCAGCCGGACAACAAATGTCCATATGTTCTCCTGCAGGTGGTCGGGATGATCGGATAGGTTTAATAATTAGCAATCCAGCCCAGTCAGTCGTTTCATGCTGAGGACGATTATCGCTCATGTCTGTACAGCTAATCACTCACATCACGGTGTCACCGGCTGATGTAGATGATTATCGCTCATGTCTGTACACCGGACGCTAATCACTCACATCACGGTGTCACCGGCTGATGTAGACGATTATCGTTCATGTCTGTACACCGGACGCTAATCACTCACATCACAGTGTCACCGGCTGATGTAGACGATTATCGTTCATGTCTGTACACCGGACGCTAATCACTCACATCACAGTGTCATTGGCTGATGGGGAAGATTATCGCTCATGTCCACATACCGGACGTTAATCACTCACATCACAGTGTCACCGGCTGATGTGGATGATTATCGCTCATGTCCACATACCGGACGTTAATCACTCACATCACAGTGTCACCGGCTGATGGGGAAGATTATCGCTCATGTCCACATACCGAACGCTAATCATTCACATCACAGTGTCACCGGCTGATGGAGAAGATTATCGCTCATGTCTGTACACCAGACGCTAATCATTCACATCACAGTGTCACCGGCTGATGTGGACAATTATCCCTCATGTCCACATACCGGACGTTAATCACTCATATCACAGTGTCACCGGCTGATGTGGACAATTATCCCTCATGTCCACATACCGGACGTTAATCACTCACATCACAGTGTCACCGGCTGATGTGGACGATTATCGCTCATGTCCACATACCGGGCGCTAATCACTCACATCACAGTGTCATCAGCCTGCAATGCCCACTCAGCATACCCTGCAATGCCCACTCAGCATACCCTACAATGCCCACTCAGCATACCCTGCAATGCCCACTCAGCATACCCTGCAATGTCCACTCAGCATACCCTGCAATGCCCACTCAGCATGTCTGAGCCATCCGTAGCTTGGCTTGTGCCCAGTCTCCCGAGTAACATATGGGCAGCTATGGCAGCAGATCTGGATTGCATTTGTGCCCATGTGAAAAAACAAACAAACATGTTTCTACCATTTGAAACTGTTAAATTTTCATATCTGTCAACCTTAACCATCGACCTTTTGACCTGTCAACCTTTTGTACCACATGTTGAATATATGTTGTCTGTTGACTACTGACTGTCGACCTATCACCCAGAACCTGCCACCAGGGGCACCGCTTCCTGCGCGGACACATGTGTTTCAGGGCATATTGTTATCGCAGATTGTTTGTGGCTGCAGCTGCTGATTAACAGAACACAGCTAATGACAGATAAATCATTAACCACATCCAGCCTCACCGCAGTGCCGGTTACTATGGCATTCCCGGGAGTTGTATTCCAGTGCATGTACTAAAAACATCATAGATGGTCTTACAATGCAGAGATGGGACAAAATGTAATAGGGCGCAAATATTTAGACATGGGAGTGTGCGGATTTGTGTAAACCTTTAACAAAAAACGGAGTGGGGTCCCCCCCCCCTCTTGTGCAAAACCAGCCCCAGGCTCATTGATCCGGTCTTAGTGTACCGAATACAGGGGAAAACTGGGATCCCCCTATTTAAGACCAGCACCGGGCAATGCGATTTTGAATGTGCGATTTTTAAAACAGGAATTTTACTGCAATTAGTTACTACATGTGCGATAAATCAAATTAATCAACGGGGACGCCTGACAGATCGCTCAGCCGCACAGCACTGTGCAGTGCTTTGTGCTGAGCGATCTGATTGTTCTGAGCATCACTCACAAGGCCCATCTCCTGTCTCGCTACATTTGTAGGCCCCTTAAGGGCCAGATGTATCTAGCTTCAAAAAGTCATGGAGAGTGATAAATAACCAGCCAATTGGCTCCTAACTGTCATTTTAAAACCCAACCTGTAACATGGCAGTGAGAACCTAATTGGCTGGCTGTTTATCACTCTCCATTTTATCACCATTTGAAGCTTAGTACATCTGGTCCTAAATGTTAGAAAAATAAAGCAGTTTAAGATAAAGATATAAAGCGACATTGTGAATTGTGTGTATGTGGCCGAGTGGGATAATTATGGAACAATAGACCCAGTAGATGACATATTATTACAGGACTTGCTGGAAGGTCAGCTTTGCTGTAATTGGTGGGTTTATGTTACTGGCCCCCATACTGCGTGATTAGCATTCACCTGCCGCTGCGCAGCTATAAAGGAACCGGGTCTGTTCAGTGATCCCCATCCACCTCAGGTGGGGCTTATTACCGCACAATACTGTGATCTTTATATAGAATGATTGTGTACAGAAGGATCTCACCTCTCGGCTAGACTACTGAAAGGACTTACACAAAGGAGCATACACAAACACACACAACCTATACACACAGCCAATGCATACACACACACACATACAACCTATACACACACACAGCCTATGCATGCACAGACACACATACAACCTATACACACACATATACCCTACGCACGCACATACACACACATACAACCTATACACACACACACATCCAGGTAATACCCAACATTCATCATACTGATCTGAGTTATCCTCCCCATGTGCTGGATGTATTTGTTAATTGCTTGGGTAATTGTTCATCCAGCACACGGCTTTAGATATCACAAATGTGTTACTGACAAACGTACATCTGCAAGTTAACTAGTAAATCTCTCTGGCCTATGTGAAGGTACGAACACCTTATAACTGTAATGGGGCCCTTACACCGGTGCGATATGGGCATCTTTCATGCTATTGCGACACATTGGTGAGACGGATCTCATGAAAACTGGCACATTGCAGGTGGTTTTGGTGCGATGGCGATGCGCGCTCCTGTGCACCTCACATCTCAATGGCAGATCTCACTGGTGCCAAAAAAGATTTGTCGCAGCCCGTTCAGCCCTAATAGGATCGCATCAGAGCCAGAATAAAGTGTAAATGGGCCTGGAGCTGAAAATGATCAAGGGCCTATTATGCACAATAATAGGGGTTGTGGCCAGCATCTAATAATTTAGGGGGCGGGACCAGTGTTCTGGTTGAATGGTCTGCTCATGGGTGTGTCTGTATTTGTGTAAATAGTTTAACTAATTATATATGCCTGGAAAAGGCAGGGGCTGGCATAAGTAAAATGCACATTATATCACATGGAATGAGCCAAAATTCACACTATGGCACACAGATTGAGTCAAAATTCATGTTATGCCACACAGATTAAGGCAAAATTCACATTTTGCCACATGAATTGAGCCAAAATACACACTATACCAGGCATATCCAAACAGTGGCCTTCCAGCTGTTGTGAAACTACACGTCCCAGCATGCCTTGACATAGTTTTAGCATTCCCTAATAGCAAAACTGTGGCAATGCATGATGGGACTTGCAGTTTCACAACAGCTAGAGGGCCATAGTTTGGACATGCCTGCACTATACCAAACAGATTGAGCAATAATGCACAATATGCTTCACAAATAGGGGCATTGCGTGCCAAAGGCGCACATTCAAAATTTACACCATAATGCCCATTACATTTTAAGCCACACACCATAATCTCCATTACATATTACGCCAAACACCATAATGCCTATTAAAAATTATGCTACATAAGTGTTCCTTACCTACATGTTCATTGCCAGGGGTTCCATGCTCATTGCCAGGGGTTCCATGCTCGTTGCCATGTGTGATTACATGCTCATTGCCAAGGGGTAACATGCTCGCGGTAACTGGGGTACAGCCGCCGCTGGGCAGAAATGACAGCCATTGACAGCCAGGCAGAGAGCAGGGGGCTGCCCGGCATAGCTGCATGTCCCAGCTATTTGAAATAATACCCCTTTTACACCAGAAAATGCAGGGACTTACCCGGGAATATGGTCCCAGGATCATGTAGGGACATTCCCGGACTGGCCCCTTTTACACCAGCCTAGTCCCTGCATTTTCTGGTGTGAGGGGGAGAGAAAACCACCCCTGCCCCCCTTTAAACAACCAGCTATATCTTCAGAACCAACTGACCCATTTACATGTAGGCTTCGAATGATTTTGGTCCTGTGAAACTGGGCCGTTTGGTTCCAGAGAAATCTGTCCTCCAACAACATGAACAGCCATGAAATTACATTTCAGATATAAAAAAAATTTGGTTTACCCGCAATATCTCTAGAACCAATGAACCCATATGGACCAGGTATCAGATTGAAGGTCCAGCGATTTGGGTTCGACTGAGATCAACATCGAGCTTCAGTGATGCCGAAGGGGGAACTGGCAGCCGTAACCTGGTGGAGGTTGGAATTAGCGGGTCCCATGTCATCCTATGGGGAAAACGTTCCAGGTTTGCCTGGCGGTATCTCCGGTTCCCGGGGGGCTAGCGATGCGGGGCTGGGCTTGTTGGAAAGCCCTGGCCCTCAGCTACAAATTGGGCCTGGAGAGAGGGCCTGGAGCTGTAGCTCCATCAGGCCCATTGTTAATCCGGCCCTGGATCGCATGAGATACATTGCCTGCAAAATGCATACAATGCATCATGCGATCCTGTCCCCCAGGAAGGCCCCGCCCACATTGCAAACAAATTGCATGCAACCAATTGGTGAATGTATGGGCCCCTCTAATGATACATGGTATCTATTAATACATTGGTTGGACAAGGGGAATGTATGAATACAAGACTGTACCGAGTGGTGGTCGGGTTTCCGGTGTTAAGGGGAAGTGGTTTTAATGGTTATGCGATATTGTCACAGTTGATTGGTTTAATGAATGAAGCGGTGCGCAAGGCATCGGGACCGGAGGAGCCAGCTGATGTTTACAGATTCACCCTCGGTCGGGCCGCGTGCCAGGCTCTAGCTGTAACAGGAGCGAGGCAGCACACTGCCCTCTCCCCCTTATGCCTGGGCTGCGTGTTGGATACCTCTGCCCTATGAAGGGTAGTATTACTTATTGCCCATGCTAATACTCTGATAGCGAGCTTTACCCCTCAGCACGTTAGGGGCCTGCGTTATTATTCTGAGCCGGACACAGCGACGGTAACGGTGGAGCCACGGTCGCTCCCTGATCTCTGTTCCCCCCAGCAGAGAGCTCAGGTGATAGCTACCACCGAGTTACCTCATGTTCAGCACAAACCTAAAACAGGGCTGTTCTCCATTTTGGAAACAGACCTGGGGCGGGATGTATTAACATACATCGCCGCCCTTCGCACGGCAGCCGCCGCGATGCTGCCGCATATGTACTAACATATGCGGCCAGCATCGGGTTGCGGTGACGGAGACCCCCGCGATACCTGTGATGTTGGCTGCGGGGGTCTCCGTCACCTCCCGGCGGCTGCCAGCGTCCCCCTGTGTCTCCTCCTCCCCCCTGAAGCCGGATGTCCTGCCGGCTGTCACACCAGGGGGAGGAGATGATCATCATCACAGGAGGACGGAGGGGGTGGGCGTGCGTACGGCGGGCGGCGAAAGAAGCCTATAGGCTTCTATAGGGTATCGCCACCCAGAGGTGGCGATACCCTGCCTAGCAAAAACGCTGCAGACGTTTATTGATACATAGGAAAATGCCGTAAAACGGGGGTTTTACGGCATTTTCCCTTTAGTAAATCTCGCCCCTGGTCCTATAGTATTAGCACAGGACCTGCCATTGTGGGAGTGGGGAGAGTACACCTGCTCATACCTGCAGCTTTCTCCTCACAGAAATATTTATCGTCTCCATAAATAATATTATGTGTACAGCGAGGAACTGGAAGAGAACAGGCTGCAATTAGTATAACGAGGGACAGACATCGTCCTGGGTACATAGCTGTATATGGGCCGACAAGACCTTCATACATGAGGCACGGACCCAGGTACCTGCCCTTGGCGCTCTGTAACTCCCTCTCTGCGCACCAGCAGATTGCACCCCAAAGTGGAACATTGAAAATGATAAATGTCATTTTTTTCTATAAATCGCTTAGAGTTTTTTTTATTGTTATATTTGTTACTGGTAAGAAATGGGACCGTAATCTATTAGTAATGGGGGGCTAGATGTACTAAGCTTAAATAGCGATAAACAACCAACCAATTCGCTCCCAACTGTCATTTTTCTAACCTACTCTGTAACGTGGCAGTTAGGAGCTGGTTGGCTGGCTGTTTATCACTCTCCATTTTATCTCGCCCTAAGGGTCACTTTGTCAGGTAATATAGTGTGACGTCTGTATTTGTGTGTGAGCTTCTGGTGCCAGCCGGCTGACGTGGGCATGCCAGGCTCATCTGCCAGATTCCTGGTTAATCATTGACCTGCTTCTAAGAATAGCAGTCCCATCCTGGGGACGTGTGAGCACAGGGGGCACATCTGCCATATGGGTGAGGCGTGGCACTGCTCACCTCTGCCCTGGGCACTATCAGCTGGCTGTACAGGACAGGTACCGGGAATGTGTCTGCACACCGGCGGCTTCTATTATGTTCCCACAGGTCACATGACTGATTACATATTATCACATAAAGCAGGATGTCATTGTATCGCAATCAGTTATTAGATGACATTGCAGCAGCTGTTCCTCCGTTATCACTGCTACATAGTGAGCCAGGGAACTATGCTGTATGTTCCCACCAATCCCAGTATCTCCAGGACATGGGGCCTTATTCACACCTGATCGCTGGGATGTTCATTCATGGAGCCCAGCGATCAGGTGTACGCTGCCCCGCAGGAGTGATATCCCGCCCTGTGCGAGCCTGCAAATTGCTTAGCACGGCCTGCGAAAATTAGCTGGATCGGCTATTTGCTGCAAATCCGCTCACCAGTAAATGATTTCCCAGTGTGTGCAGTCTGTGCGGAACCCAGGACTTATAGTGTGTACACACGGTAAGATTTGGCTTCCGATGTTCCCGATATAGGCAACATCGGAAGCCAAATCGCATGCAAATCTCATGCTTTTTTAGGGCTTGCAAGCCCGATACGCTGCCAATGCGCGCTCCCATGTGAGTGCATATTGGCAGCCACATAGGGCCTTATTCTAGTTCACTCTTTCTGACAAAATCCTTCTTAGATGGACAAAACCATGTGCACTGCAGGTGGGGCAGATGTAACTTGTGCAGAGAGAATTAGATTTGGGTGGGGTTTTACTTCAAAGTGAGATCTATATTGCAGTGTAAAAATAAAGCAGTCAGTATTTACCCTGCACAGAAACAAAATAACTCAACCAAATCTAATTCTCTCTGCACATTTTACATCTGCCCCTCCTGCAGTGCACATGGTTTTGTCCATCTAAGAAGGATTTTGTCAGAAAGAGTGAACTAGAATAAAGCTCATAGAGAGGGCAGGCAACACTATATAGTGTAAATTGTGCCCCTCTGGCATGCCGTGAGATGGAAGTCCTGATGCGGCTGTGATAGAATCAGGCTGATCGGGGGCGGAGCTGACATCACATGACTTCCCCTCACACACCTGGCCATGCCTGCGTATTACCTGACACTCCCAGATAACAGCCGCTCACCATGTAATGATTCCCCAGTGTGTGCAGTCTGTGCATAGCCCAGGACTTACTCAGCGGCTGTGATAGAATCAGGCTGATCGGGGGCGGAGCTGACGTCACATGACTTTCCCTCACACACCTGGCCATGCCTGCGTATTATCTGACACTCCCAGATAAAAGCTGCTCACCATGTAATGATTCCCCAGTGTGTGCAGTCTGTGCATAGCCCAGGACTTACTCAGCGGCTGTGATAGAATCAGGCTGATCGGGGGCGGAGCTGACGTCACATGACTTTCCCTCACACACCTGGCCATGCCTGCGTATTACCTGACACTCCCAGATAAAAGCTGCTCACCATGTAATGATTCCCCAGTGTGTGCAGTCTGTGTGTAGCCCAGGACTTACTCAGCGGCTGTGATAGAATCAGGCTGATCGGGGGCGGAGCTGATGTCACATGACTTTCCCTCACACACCTGGCCACTCCTGCGTATTCCCTGACACTCCCAGATAACAGCCGCTCACCATGTAATGATTCCCCAGTGTGTGCAGTCTGTGCGTAGCCCAGGACTTACTCAGCGGCTGTGATAGAATCAGGCTGATCGGGGGCGGAGCTGACGTCACATGACTTCCCCTCACACGCCTGCGTATTCCCCGACACTCCCAGATAACAGCCACTCACCATGTAATGATTCCCCAGTGTGTGCAGTGTGTGCGTAACCCAGGACTTACTCAGCGGCTGTGATAGAATCAGGCTGATCGGGGGCGGAGCTGACGTCACATGACTTCCCCTCACACACCTGGCCACGCCTGCGTATTACCTGACACTCCCAGATAACAGCCGCTCAGTATGTAATGATTCCCCAGTGTGGGCAGTGTGTGCGTAGCCCAGGACTTACTCAGCGGCTGTGATAGAATCAGGCTGATCAGGGGGCGGAGCTGATGTCACATGACTTTCCCTCACACACCTGGCCACGCCTGCGTATTCCCTGACACTCCCAGATAACAGCCGCTCACCATGTACTGATTCCCCAGTGTGTGCAGTCTGTGCGTAGCCCAGAACTTACTCAGCGGCTGTGATAGAATCAGGCAGATCAGGGGCGGAGCTGATGTCACATGACTTCCCCTCACACACCTGGCCACGCCTGCGTATTACCTGACACTCCCAGATAACAGCCGCTCACCATGTAATGATTCCCCAGTGTGTGCAGTGTGTGCGTAGCCCAGGACTTACTCAGCGGCTGTGATAGAATCAGGCAGATCAGGGGCGGAGCTGATGTCACATGACTTCCCCTCACACACCTGGCCACGCCTGCGTATTACCTGACACTCCCAGATAACAGCCGCTCACCATGTAATGATTTCCCAGTGTGTGCAGTTTCACATGTGACGAGTGGATTTGGTGGCGCGGGGAACGGCCGTTCGGACGTATGGCGGGTGTCATTAAGCAAACAACCGCTGCTTAGCGGGCAGTATTGAATTAGGCCCAAGGTGTAATATTCTCACATGTGGCCACCAGCGTTGGCTGCGTCCGTTTAAAGAGATTGTATGAGGAACCGGCTGCGCAAGGAAACGGCCGCGCAAGCAAACTGCTGGGCAGTTCCGTGTCAGTAAAGTTCAAACGTGGAATATAGACACCTCCTGATTGTTCTTACAAGATCCGAATGTAGCGCCTGGGGAAGCAGCCTCAGAACCATCGCATCCATGGATGCTGACACAGGCTGGCTGTTATATCTAGACACCCGGGTCCAGGAAGTCTTTGTCTGACAATGCAGTGCGATATTTTGCGACTGCGCATTGGCCAAAGCTGTAATGGAGGACGCACTGAAGATTATTCTGCACATTCAGCATTTGGGGAAGGTAATGTGGGGTGGCTAGAAAATAATGCAGGTGTGATGCCACCATTTTCTGAGTGTGGCCTAGTTATCCAATGCAAATTTGTTTGAAAAGATTGGTCCGATGGGCCGCCCAAAGTATGCCTGATGTTTCTGGCTTTGTATGGAGACGTGGGCATCTCTGTACACAAGATGGTGCCAGCCTAGCATGCTGTTATATTTTTGTCATTCTGCTGCATAGAAAGTCGCACCTGCATCAGGACTGACCCACGACAGGACTGACCCACGGCAGGACTGACCCACGGCAGGACTGACCCACGGCAGGACTGACCCACGACAGGACTGACCCACAACAGTACTAACCCACTATAGGACTGACCCACGATAGGACTGACCCACGATAGGACTGACCCATTATAGGACTGACCCATTATAGGACTGACCCACGACAGGACTGAACCACGACAGGACTGACCCACAACAGTACTAACCCACGATAGGACTGACCCACGATAGGACTGACCCATTATAGGACGGACCCACGATAGGACTGACCCACGACAGGACTGACAATCCCCCCACACAGAAGTATGGCTGCTGTTGTTATGTTTTCTGCCCCTGACTGACGCCAAGAGACGAGTGGTGGATGAGGGGCGCTCTTGGGCCTGGCGGCAAGGCCTGCGTGATGGATGCACAGACACATATCAATAACAGGCTAAGTGGTTACCATGGTAACACAGGAGGCAGCCTGGGTGGATAATGGAGATTTATCCACATAGGACCAGTTGCCAGGCTGCTGGTACAAGCAGGATGCCCGTCGTGTGCATCCCTCGCAGTGATTAACCATTGGAACACCGTCAGACGCTTATCTGGGAGATAATAACATTTTACCATGATAAGTGCAGCCAGTGGGCTGAGCCCATCGCCCCCCCCCCCCCCCCCCCCCCCCTTCTTCATGCTTGTCATCCACTCATATTAATTATTCAGACAGCGGGAATTGCTGTAACCCAGTTTTAAAAACCTGCACGATGGGATTAGGAATATTACCTGGGCAGTAAATGAGTAACCAGCGTCTCCGGCTGTATGTGTAGCTTTCAGATATGGAAGAATACTGTGGTATAGTTATGTATCCTTCCCCCTAGTGTTATTATATGCAGACAGATGCCCACACACTGGCATTGCCTCATTTCATGCTGGATGAGTTTACAGTCAAGTATTATGTGTAATTATTATTATTAATAATAATGCATTATGATAATCTGCTTGTTCAGTATCGCACTCTGGGGCTGATTCGGATGTGGTTGGAGAGATGCACAGATAAGGGGATGTGGGGGAATGTACAGATAGGGGGATGCACAGATAGGGGGATGCACAGATAGGGTGATGCACAGATAGGGGGGATGTACAGATAGGGGGGATGCACAGATAGGGGGGATGCACAGATAGGGGGATGCACAGATAGGGGGATGCACAGATAGGGGGGATGCACAGATCGGGGGATGCACAGATAGGGTGATGCACAGGTAGGGTGATGCACAGATAGGGGGGATGCACAGATAGAGGGATGCACAGATAGGGGGATGCACAGATAGGGGGATGCACAGATAGGGGGGATGCACAGATAGGGTGATGCACAGATAGGGGGGATGCACAGATAGGGGGGATGCACAGATAGGGGGGATGCACAGATAGGGGGATGCACAGATAGGGGGATGCACAGATAGGGGGATGCACAGATAGAGGGATGCACAGATAGGGTGATGCACAGATAGGGGGGATGCACAGATAGGGGGATGCACAGATAGGGGGATGCACAGATAGGGAGATGCACAGATAGGGGGGATGCACAGATAGGGGGATGCACAGATAGGGGGATGCACAGTTCGGGGGATGCACAGATAGAGGGATGCACAGATAGGAGGGATGTACAGATAGGGGGATGTACAGATAGGAGGGATGTACAGATAGGGGGATGCACAGATAGGGGGATGCACAGATAGGGGGGATGCACAGATAGGGGGATGCACAGATAGGGGGATGCACAGATAGGTGGATGCACAGATAGAGGGATGCACAGATAGAGGGATGCACAGATAGGGGGATGCACAGATAGGGTGATGCACAGATAGGGGGATGCACAGATAGGGGGATGCACAAATAGGGAGATGCACAGATAGGGAGATGCACAGATAGGGGGATGCACAGATAGGGGGGATGCACAGATAGGGGGGATGTACAGATAGGGGGGATGCACAGATAGGGGGATGCACAGATAGAGGGATGCACAGATAGGGTGATGCACAGATAGGGGGGATGCACAGATAGGGGGATGCACAGATAGGGGGATGCACAGATAGGGGGATGCACAGATAGGGAGATGCACAGATAGGGGGGATGCACAGATAGGGGGATGCACAGATAGGGGGATGCACAGATAGGGGGGATGCACAGATCGGGGGATGCACAGATAGAGGGATGCACAGATAGGAGGGATGTACAGATAGGGGGATGTACAGATAGGAGGGATGTACAGATAGGGGGATGCACAGATAGGGGGATGCACAGATAGGGGGGATGCACAGATAGGGGGATGCACAGATAGGGGGATGCACAGATAGAGGGATGCACAGATAGAGGGATGCACAGATAGGGGGATGCACAGATAGGGTGATGCACAGATAGGGGGATGCACAGATAGGGAGATGCACAGATAGGGAGATGCACAGATAGGGGGATGCACAGATAGGGTGATGCACAGATAGCGGGATGCACAGATAGGGAGATGCACAGATAGGGTGATGCACAGATAGGGTGATGCACAGATAGGGTGATGCACAGATAGGGGGATGCACAGATAGTGGGATGCACAGATAGGGAGATGCACAGATAGGGGGATGCACAGATAGGGGGATGCACAGATAGGGGGATGCACAGATAGGGGGATGCACAGATAGTGGGATGCACAGTTAGGGGGATGCACAGATAGGGGGGATGCACAAATAGGGAGATGCACAAATAGGGAGATGCACAGATAGTGGGATGCACAAATAGGGAGATGCACAAATAGGGAGATGCACAGATAGGGGGATGCACAGATAGGGTGATGCACAGATAGGGGGATGCACAGATAGGGTGATGCACAGATAGCGGGGATGCACAGATAGGGGGATGCACAGATAGGGGGATGCACAGATAGGAGGGATGCACAGATAGGGGGATGCACAGATAGGGAGATGTACAGATAGGGGGATGTACAGATAGGGGGATGCACAGATAGGGGGGATGCACAGATAGGGGGATGCACAGATAGGGGGATGCACAGATAGGGGGGATGCACAGATAGGGGGATGCACAGATAGTGGGATGCACAGATAGGGGGATGCACAGATAGGGGGGATGCACAAATAGGGAGATGCACAAATAGGGAGATGCACAGATAGTGGGATGCACAAATAGGGAGATGCACAAATAGGGAGATGCACAGATAGGGGGATGCACAGATAGGGTGATGCACAGATAGGGGGATGCACAGATAGGGTGATGCACAGATAGCGGGGATGCACAGATAGGGGGATGCACAGATAGTGGGATGCACAGATAGGGGGATGCACAGATAGGGGGGATGCACAAATAGGGAGATGCACAGATAGTGGGATGCACAAATAGGGAGATGCACAAATAGGGAGATGCACAGATAGGGGGGATGCGGCAGCAAAAGCACAGATAGGGTGATAGCACATTTAGGGAGATGCGGCAGCGATATACAGATAGGGTGATGCACAGGTAGGGTGATGCACAGACAGGGGGATGCGGCAGCGATAGCACAGATAAGGTGTGCCTCATAGAGCCTCAGGTGTTATGTTATTGGTCCTCGGCCCAGGCAGGTAATCTCTGGTCTCCTCCCTACAGGTGGATGCTCTCCGTGTCTTTGTCATGTCCAATTCTGATGACTTGGAGTTCCCCCTCCTCTTCGTAGTGCGCCAGCAGAAAGGGGTCCTCTCATGGCAGGTTCCTCTCGTCTTCAGGGGCTAGTAAGTAATGTGTTCTCTGTGCCTCCATACAGCAAATTACCCCCATATCCCTATATTATCGCTAAGTCCCCACTGCATGGGGAGGATGTGCAGAACTCAGCTCCCCCAGTGATGGGCCCAGCTTGTGTGATGGGGGGATAGCACCCGCATGTGTGTTGTGCCTGGCATGGGTGATGGGGCAGCATGGGTGATGGGCCCCCATGTGTGTTGTGCCCGGCATGGGTGATGGGCCCCCTTGTGTGATGTGCCTGGCATGGGTGATGGGCCTGCATGATGTGTGGTTTGCCCGGCATAGGTGATGGGCCCCCATGATGTGTGGTGTGCCCGGCATGGGTAATGGGCCCCCTCTGTGATCCATCTGGTCCAATGTTACAAGTATTTTTACAGTGTGTTCCAAAAAATAAGCGCCACCCAACAGTTAATCACACAGTGCGAGAATAATAAAATCACTTTCCTCCTAAGGATTTCAAAATTCTTTTTGTCCTTATCCTGAAAGAATTTTTGAGAAAAACTGAAAATAGTGCAATATTGTCTGTATCCAATGGTATTTTTATTCTGTCAAATTCACACTCACATGTGCCTTTGTTTTAAATAGGCGTATCATTCCATCCAAATGGAATTCAGACTCCTGGAATCTTTCATGATCCCACTGCAAATAACTCCAAAATGCAAAAACAGATGGTGCAATAACGTTTTTTAACAACACATATATTTATTCAGGAAATGCACTCACAATTTTAAAAGAATTAAAAAGCATATCACCATAACATAATGGTATCCAGGGGAAGCCAGAGTTCCAAGGTAAAGTTCCAGAGGATGTAATGGAGGGGGCACTCGTTCAGTCCCGGTTACTGTTCGTGTGTTTCCCCGTCTGGTCTCACCAATAGGCGTTTTCTCTGGACATAAAAAAAGTAAGCAGTCTCCTGTGCCTGAGCGCTTTCGGACTGTAGGAAGTCCTTCTTCAGAGGCATTCTTTTAAAATTGTGAGTGCATTTCTTGAATAAATATATGTGTTGTTAAAAAACGTTATTGCACCATCTGTTTTTGCATTTTGGAGTTATTTGCAGTGGGATCATGAAAGATTCCAGGAGTCTGAATTCCATTTGGATGGAATGATACGCCTATTTAAAACAAAGGCACATGTGAGTGTGAATTTGACAGAATAAAAATACCATTGGATACAGACAATATTGCACTATTTTCTGTTTTTCTCAAAAATTCTTTCAGGATAAGGACAAAAAGAATTTTGAAATCCTTAGGAGGAAAGTGATTTTATTATTCTCGCACTGTGTGATTAACTGTTGGGTGGCGCTTATTTTTTGGAACACACTGTAAAAATACTTGTGAATATATCTTTGGGTACTTGGTGAAAGTTCCTGGTGTTTTGAAAAAGCTGCAACCTTTAAGTGAAGCGCAATTAGTAGACAAAAATTCTAGGTACTCTTTACCTAGAACGGCGCCCGTCGCGGGCATCGCGGGTACATTTATGCCTGCCCGCGACGCGACCGACGCGATGCCCGCGATTTTCCCATTGAAAACCATGTTAAACCTGAAAAATCGCGTCGGTCGCGTCGCGGCCGGCCATAAACGTACCCGCGATGCCCGCGACGCGATGCTCCCGATTTCCCATAGGAAGCAATGTTAAAAGCCGCGATGTACCCGATTTTAGTGTTAAATGCCTCAATCCACCCGATTTGGCCATAGGAATCAATGTTAAATGGGCTACAGAGCCCATTAACCCTTAAATGTCCCCCCAAATTTTTAACGCCACCCCACGATCAACGCCAACCCGAAGCGTGGCGAGCGCAGCGAGCCCGCGAGGGGCGGCGGTACGCGTCCTCCGACCTTTTCATGCCCTACTATCCACGTCGGCGTGGTGTGAGAATAGAATAGTGTGGCGAGCGCAGCGAGCCACCGAGCCCGAAGCATGGCGAGCGCAGCGAGCCCCGCGAGGGGACGCGGATACCTTCACAGGTAAGCGCGTCCCCTCGCGGGCTTCACAGGTGTCCGTGGCCACGCGGACACCTGTGAAGCCCGCGAGGGGACGCGTATAACTGTGAAGGTATCCGCGTCCCCTCGCGGGGCTCGCTGCGCTCGCCACGCTTCGGGCTCGGTGGCTCGCTGCGCTCGCCACACTATTCTATTCTCAACTCCACGCCGACGTGGATAGTAGGGCATGAAAAGGTCGTAGGACGCGTACCGCCGCCCCTCGCGGGCTCGCTGCGCTCGCCACGCTTCGGGTTGGCGTGGATCGTGGGGTGGCGTACAAAAATTGGGGGGACATTTAAGGGTTAATTGGGGCTATTTGGGCTCTGTAGCCCATTTAACATTGATTCCTATGGGAAAATCGCGGGCATTGAGGCATTTAACGCTAAAATCGCGGTCAATCAGGCTTTTTAACATTGTTCTCTATGGGAAAATCGCGGTAATCGCGGGTACCCGATTTTGATGTACCCGCGATTTACCCGCGATTTACCCGCGATGCCGCGATTACCGCGATTTTACCCGCGATGCCCGCGATTTCAATCGTGGGCGCCGTTCTAGGTAAAGAGTACCAAATTCTATTTTGTACGTGGTCCAATGTTACAGCCAGGTTACCAGATAGTAATGTGTCACTTTGTGAATGAGCTGAATAAGCGGGACCCACATGTTGGGGCCGTTCTACACACTATTGTACAGGTAAATGTGTGGTGACAGAGGTGTTTCCCAATGCAGCAAATCAGATGCCCATAACCGTTGGTGCCCAGTTACTTCCCTTCTGTTGGTGCCCAGTTGCTCCCCTTCTGTTGGTGCCCAGTTGCTCCCCTTCTGTTGGTGCCCAGTTGCTCCCCTTCTGTTGGTGCCCAGTTGCTCCCCTTCTGTTGGTGCCCAGTTGTTCCCCTTCTGTTGGTGCCCAGTTGCTCCCCTTCTGTTGGTGCCCAGTTGCTCCCCTTCTGTTGGTGCCCAGTTGCTCCCCTTCTGTTGGTGCCCAGTTGCTCCCCTTTTGTTGGTGGCCAGTTACTTCTCTTCTGCCACAATAACCCCCCTTCTGTTGTTGGCCCCCTTTTGTTTCTGCCCAGTTACCTCTTTTCTGTTATTGCCCACCAGTAGCGCCAGTCAGATGTCATCCCCAGAATCAGGCCCAGAGTACATGTAGTCACATTGTGTTCCTGTATGATCAATCTGGCTTTACCTCTCCAGCTACCAAAGAACATACACGTACCAGGATGTGAGCCGCACCCTGTGCCCAACAGACCCCGAGGGGCAGAGCCAGCCCTCGGAGCAGTTCATGTACATAGACATTGCCTCCATGGCGCCCACCAGTGTCCAGTACGAACTTATCGTCACCCGGCTTCCAAACTTCCAGCTCCAGTAAGTTCTCAACTTTATTTGCATTGCAACACTAAAACATGAAGGGGTCTAAGCTTTGCAGAGAGAGAGATAAAGTAGCAACCAACCAGCTCATAACTGACATTTTTCAAACACACCCATGCGGTGTGGCAGTTAGGAGCTGATTGCTAATGTTCCATCCTTCATTAGCATACTATTAGACGCTTGTGATATCGGCAGGTTTAATGGGCATGCGACCGTGGTTGATGTTGGCGAAGTGTAATTACGATGTTATCGTCCCACCATCGCTCCATTGTATGGAGTACTCATTATAACATGTGGAGATCTGCACAGTGGTCAGTATTACATATAGGGACAGTTCCAGGGACAGAAGTTCCAAGGACAATATTTTAATTTAAGGACTTTCTCTGGGAAGTGGGCACAGTTTGGAGCTCAGATTGCCCGGGCTGCAGGGTACTGCGTAGGGTTTCAGCTAACATGACCATGGACCAAATGTAGTGAGATGGGATTATGGTAGTCACCCAAAAAAGCACACCAAACGCACATGTAGTAGGGTGTGATTCTTTTTAGAAAAAAACAGAATCGATTGTGATTTCTTGCGGGTTTCAAGTTACGGGAATGTGCAATTTTTTAGCCTATGTGTGATTTTTTTTTTGGTATAACTAAAAAAAACCGCCCAGACGAGCATAATTAGCCTGAGCTCTTCAGCTGGTCCTGGTTCCAGCTATAAGGGGGATGAAAATTACTGGGATTAAACCATGTTTCAAAAACCAGCACCAGGCTGGTGGACCGGTCCTTGTTCCAAAAATACAGGGGGGGGGGGGGAATGAGGGATCCTCCTTATTTTTGCAACTAGCACCGGGCTCCCACAGCCAGCAGGGTAATGCCATAGCTTCTTATATAGGTGCCCCCAACCAAAGCATGACTGGTCAGCCCTGGCCGGATTCCCTGGGGGAGTAAGGAACCCCCTACAATAAAGGGGGCCCCCATGCCACCTAAGGCCAGTGCTGAAGCCCAGGGTTATCCTTCGAACCCCTGGGCAGTGTGGGGGCCGGGTTTATAGTTTTTGGTGTAGAATGTAATAAAATAAATAATATTGGGTTCTGCTGTTGAACAATAAGTCCCAGAAAGCCTCACCCTCATGCAGGTACTTGGAGAACTGTATACCTGCATGCGGGGCATTAAACGGCCCGCTCGAACTTGTAGTTCCGCAGCAGAACCAACACTAAAATAAATACACACCGTAGACCGTGGGCATGGGGCATTTTCAGAAAACGTGCAATTTTTTGGGACGTTTTTGACCTTCCAAAGTCGCTCCCTATTACATTTAGCCCCCACGTATTTATTTATTACTGTAAATGATTACATGTCAAACAACACGTTACACGGAATTGGAGGGTGGAACAAAGTAAACACTGAAAACTTTCAGATAAAGATGTGTGACATAGAGTCTGAGCAATGGGTGCCTTAGAATGTCACTTTCACCTACATATATTGTCACCTACATACACTGTCACTTACACATACTGCCACCTACATACACTGTCACCTACATACACTGTCACTTACATACACCGTCACCTACATATACTGGCACCTAAATATACTGTCACCTATGTACACTGTCACCTACATACACTGTCACCTACATACACTGTCACTTACATACACCATCACCTACATATACTGGCACATACATACATCGTCACCTACATATACTGTCACCTACATACACCGTCACCTACATACACCGTCACCTACATACACTGACACATACATACATCGTCACCTACATACACTGTCACCTACATACACCGTCACCTACATATACCGTCACCTACATATACTGTCGCCTATGTACACTGTCACCTACATACACTGTCACCTACATACACTGTCACTTACATACACCGTCACCTACATATACTGGCACCTAAATATACTGTCGCCTATGTACACTGTCACCTACATACACTGTCACCTACATACACTGTCACCTACATACACCGTCACCTACATACACTGACACATACATACATCGTCACCTACATACACTGTCACCTACATACACCGTCACCTACATATACCGTCACCTACATATACTGTCGCCTACACATACTGTCACCTATATATATATATATATATATATACACTGTCACCTACATATACTGTCACCTACATATACTGTCACCTATATGCACCATCACCTACATATACTGTCACCTATATGCACTGTCACCTACATACACCGTCACTTACATATACTGTCACTTACATATACTGTCACCTATATATACTGTCACATATATGCACCATCACCTACATATACTGTCACTTACACATACTGTCACCTACATACACTGTCACCTACACACACTCACCTACATATACTGTCACCTACATATACTGTCACCTACATATACTGTCACCTACATACACCATCACATACATGCCGTGAATACAACCATTTTGTACGCTGAAGTATAAATTCACTGAGGTGTGAGGCACAAACTGACATGACTGTATAAAGCATTGAGATATACAGCACAAGCATTGTTGCTGAGACATAGGTTGAACAGTTATGTCATTGATGCATGAGGTATGAGGCACTGATATATGAGGTTCATGGTGATGTCACTGGATGCTAGTGGACCAGTGGCTGCATTCTGATATATAGCAATAGTTCCCAGACTTTGTCCTCAAGGACCCCCATCAATTCACATTTCCCGGGTCACCTAGCCGGTGCACCGGTGTACTCATTACTCACTGACACATTTCCCAAGTCACCCAGCAGGTGCACAGGTGCACTCATTACTCACTGACACATTTCCCAGGTCACCCAGCAGGTGCACTCATTACTCACTGACACATTTCCCAGGTCGCCTAGCAGGAGCACAGGTGTACTTATTACTCACTGACACATTTCCCGGGTCACCCGGCAGGGGCACCGTTGTACTCATTACTCACTGACACATTTCCCAGGTCACTCAGCAGGTGCACAGGTGTACTCATTACTCACTGACACATTTTCCAGGTCACCCAGCAGGTGCACTCATTACTCACTGACACATGTCCCAGGTCACCCGACAGGTGCACAGGTGTACTCATTACTCACTGACACATTTCCCAGGTCACCCAGCAGGTGCACTCATTACTCACTGACACATTTCCCAGGTCACCTAGCAGGAGCACAGGTGTACTTATTACTCACTGACACATTTCCCGGGTCACCCGGCAGGGGCACCGTTGTACTCATTACTCACTGACACATTTCCCAGGTCACTCAGCAGGTGCACAGGTGTACTCATTACTCACTGACACATGTCCCAGGTCATCTGACTGGGGCACAGGTGTACTCATTTCTCACTGACACATGTCCCGGGTCACCCCGCAGGTGCACAGGTGTACTCATTACTCACTGATACATTTCCCGGATCACCCGGCAGGGGCACAGGTGCACTCATTACTCACTGAGACATTTCCCAGGTCGCCTAGCAGGGGCACAGGTGTACTTATTACTCACTGACATGTCCCAGGTCACCCGGCAGGGGCACAGGTGTACTAATTACTCAGTGACACATTTCCCAGGTCACCCGGCAGGTACACAGGTGCACTCATTACACACTGACACATTTCCCAGGTCACCTTGCAGGGGCACAGGTGTACTCATTACTCACTGATCCATTTCCCAGGTCACCTGGCAGGGGCACAGGTGTACTCAATACTCACTGACACATTTCCCAGGTCACCAAGCAGGGGTACAGATGTACTTATTACTCACTGAGACATTTCCCAGGTCACCCAGCAGGGGCACAGGCGCACTCATTACTCACTGACACATGTCCCAGGTCACTCAGCAGGTGCACAGGTGTACTCATTACTCACTGACACATGTCCCAGGTCACCCAGCAGGGAAACAGGTGCACTCATTACTCACTGACACATGTCCCGGATCACCCAGCAGGGGAACAGGTGCACTCATTACTCACTGACACATGTCCCGGGTCACCCAGCAGGGGAACAGGTGCACTCATTACTCACTGACACATGTCCCAGGTCACCCCGCAGGTGCACAGGTGCACTCATTACTTACTGACACATGTCCCAGGTCACCCAGCAGATACACAGGTGCACTCATTACTTACTGACACATGTCCCAGGTCACCCAGCAGATACACAAGTGCACTCATTACTTACTGACACATTTCCCAGGTCACCCAGCAGATACACAGGTGCACTCATTACTTACTGACACATTTCCCAGGTCACCCAGCAGATACACAGGTGCACTCATTACTCACTGCCACATGTCCCAGGTCACCCAGCAGGTGCACAGGTGTACTCATTACTCACTGACAGATGTCCCAGGTCACCCAGCAGGTGCACAGGTGTACTCATTACTCACTGAGACATTTCCCAGGTCACCTGGTAGGAGCACAGGTGAACTCATTACTCACTGACACATTTCCCAGGTCACCCGGCAGGAGCACAGGTGCACTCATTACTCACCGACATTTCCCAGGTGACCCGGCAGGGGCACTGGTGCACTCATTACTCACGGACACATTTCCGGGTCCCCTGGTAGGGGCACAGGTGTAATCAATTTTGCAAACTTTGCAAAGGGTCCACGAGAGAGGATGCAATTGATTATATTCAAGCTGGCGGTTCGAGCTGCCTGGCCAATCAGAAGTAGAGGAATCACAGCGCCCTTATTACACGGGCGATCATTATGTGCCACATGAGGGGGTGGTTAACATTAATAATTGTCTTATGGGGCAATATTATATTACTAATATATTAGGGGGCAAAATGAGAGATTCATTCATTATTAATTTTATTAGGTATTTGTTCCTTTGCACGGTGCCCCCGATTTTCTGTCGTATCGCATCTTATGCATTGTATCGCATTGCATGCCATATAGCCGCATGCGATGCGATTTAAGCACCCTATACGATTTTTTAATTGTATAAGCACCCTAATGGGTGCTTACAATGTTAAATGCACCCCCACGCCACCCCCACTATCAACGCCAACCCGAAGCGTGGCGAGCGGTGTCGGTACGCGTCTTCCGACCTTTTCATACCCCCACTATCTACGTCGGTGTGGAGTTAATTTTAGATAGTGTGGCGAGTGCAGCGAGCCACGAGCCCTAAGCGTGGCGACGCATATTACTTTACATGTATTCCGCGTGCGCTCGCCACGCTTCGGGCTTTGGTGGCTCACTGCGCTCGCCACACTATCTAAGATCAACTCCCCGCCGACGTGAATGGTGGGGGTATGAAAAGGTCAGAGGACGCGTACCGCCGCCTCTCACGCGCCGGGTTGGCGTTGATAGTGGGGGTGGCGTGGGGGTGCTTTTAACATTGTATGCACCCATTACGGTGCTTATACAATTAATAAACTTATAGGGGGCCCATTTAACATTGAAAACATCCATTAGGGTGCTTATACAATTTAAAATCGTATACCATTGTATATGGCATACAATGCGATGGTATACGATTTCAAATTGTATAACATCGGCTGCCATTGCGTAGCATCGCATCGCATACCATTGTATGGCTTATGGTATACGATGCGATGGGCGCCGTGCTAGGAAACAAGTACGCAACATTATTTATTAATTGACATAAAAAATAATTCCATTAATATAAGTAATAATAGTATTTCTTAATAAATGAAACATTATTTTTACCCCCTAATACATTAATACGGTAGTATTTTCCACATAGGAGAGTTATTGATGTTATTCGCTCATTACTCAATGCATACTGATGCCCGTAGCCGTTCTGATTGGCCAGAGAGATAGATGTAATGGTGTCTCTGCGCTGCGCTGTATGACTGGCGTAATGCCGTATACTGTATGTATGAGTGGTGACCACCCAGAGACGCTGTGCTGATAATTTCCATCTTATTCTCTCCAGAACCGATGTTCCCTTCAATTTCAGCGCCTCCCCGTCCCAGCCTCAGGTAGGACCTTTCTATTATCGGCCTGTGCTGTTTGCTTTCTGGGAGTATAATCCGCAGCATGTGGGTGATGGGGTGTGTTGTATACACAATCAGATGTGCAGTGTATATGATATGTACTAACGAAGCCGACCAAATAATGGTGACTCTCTACCCTTCCCCCTCCCGTCCCTCTCCCCATGCAGTATTTCCTGTACTCCTTCCCTGAAGGAGTCGATTCGGTGATCATCAAGGGGACATCGGTAAATGCCTATCCGTGTGCTGTAGTATCAGTCCAGGATATCACGGTGAGTCGCCGACAGTGGCAGGTTGGGGGAGTACCAATGTTAGCGACAGGCAGCTATTGGTGATCCAATACTTCTCCCTCTTGTAATCTGACATCATCGAGTGCAGTCACAGAGCGTCCGGTGATGTCATATGTCACAGTCTCCTCCGTCTTCTCTTTTTCCCAGTGTCCTGTGTATGACCTTGATCATAATGTGGAATTTAATGGAGTCTACCAATCTATGACAAAGAAAATCGCAATCACTATACAGGTGGGTCCTGTTTACACGTCAAACACACGGAAACCTCATACGTGACAATCTGAGGGAGTGGCCTGGGACAGTATATAAGGGCTAGTCTGCGGCCTGGTACAGCACAAAGGGGCTAGTATATGGGGCTATTCTGTGGCCTGGTACAGTACATAGGGGCTAGTCTGCGGTCTGGTACAGCACAAAGGGGCTAGTATAGGGGCTAGTCTGCGGCCCGGTACAGTACATAGGGTCTAGTCTGCGGCCTGACACAGTACATAGGGCTAGTCTGTGGCCTAGTACAGCACAAAGGGGCTAGTCTGCGGCCTGGTACAGTACATAGGGGCTAGTCTGCGTCCTGGTACAGTACATAGGGGCTATTGTGCGGCCTGGTACAGAACATAGGGGCTAGTCTGTGGCCTAGTACAGCACAAAGGGGCTAGTCTGTGGCCTGGTACAGTACATAGGGGCTATTGTGCGGCCTGGTACAGTACATAGGGGCTAGTCTGCAGCCTGGTACAGTACATAGGGGCTAGTCTGTGGCCTGGTACAGTACATAGGGGCTAGTCTGCGGCCTGGTACAGTACATAGGGGCTAGTATGGGGCATGGTACAGTACATAGGGCTAGTCTGCAGCCTAGCACAGTACATAGGGGCCAGTCTGCGACAGTACATAGGGGCTAGTCTGCGGCCTGGCACAGTACAAAGGGGCTAGTCCATGGCCTGCGACAGTACATAGGGGCTAGTCTGCGGCCTGGTACAGTACATAGGGGCTAGTCTGCAGCCTGGTACAGTACATAGGGGCTAGTCTGCAGCCTGGTACAGTACATAGGGGCTAGTCTGCGGCCTAGTACAGTACATAGGGGCTAGTCTGCGGCCTAGTACATAACATAGGGGCTAGTCTGCGGCCTGGTACATAACATAGGGGCTAGTATGGGGCATGGTACAGTACATAGGGGCTAGTCTGCAGCCTGGTACAGTACATAGGGGCTAGTCTGCAGCCTGGTACAGTACATAGGGGCTAGTCTGCGGCCTAGTACAGTACATAGGGGCTAGTCTGCGGCCTGGTACATAACATAGGGGCTAGTCTGCTGCCTGGTACATAACATAGGGGCTAGTATGGGGCATGGTACAGTACATAGGGCTAGTCTGCAGCCTAGCACAGTACATAGGGGCTAGTCTGCGGCCTGGTACATAACATAGGGGCTAGTCTGCGGCCTGGTACATAACATAGGGGCTAGTATGGGGCATGGTACAGTACATAGGGGCTAGTCTGCAGCCTGGTACAGTACATAGGGGCTAGTCTGCAGCCTGGTACAGTACATAGGGGCTAGTCTGCGGCCTAGTACAGTACATAGGGGCTAGTCTGCGGCCTGGTACATAACATAGGGGCTAGTCTGCGGCCTGGTACATAACATAGGGGCTAGTATGGGGCATGGTACAGTACATAGGGCTAGTCTGCAGCCTAGCACAGTACATAGGGGCTAGTCTGCGGCCTGCGACAGTACATAGGGGCTAGTCTGCGGCCTGGCACAGTACATAGGGGCTAGTCTGCGGCCTGCAAAGTACATAGGGGCTAGTCTGCGGCCTGCGACAGTACATAGGGGCTAGTATGTTACCTGGTATAGTACATAGGGGCTAGTCTGCGGCCTGGCACAGTACATAGGGGCTAGTCCATGGCCTGCGACAGTACATAGGGACTAGTCTGCGGCCTGCGACAGTACATAGGGGCTAGTCTGCAGCCTGGTACAGTACATAGGGGCTAGTCTGCGGCCTGGTACAGTACATGGGGGCTAGTCTGCGGCCTGGTACAGTACATAGGGGCTAGTATGGGGCATGGTACAGTACATAGGGCTAGTCTGCAGCCTAGCACAGTACATAGGGGCTAGTCTGCGGCCTGGTACAGTACATAGGATCTAGTCTGCGGCCTGCGACAGTACATAGGGGCTAGTCTGCGGCCTGGCACAGTACATAGGGGCTAGTCTACGGCCTGCGACAGTACATAGGGGCTAGTCTGCGGCCTGCGACAGTACATAGGGGCTAGTATGTTACCTGGTATAGTACATAGGGGCTAGTCTGCGGCCTGCTACAGAACATAGGGGCTAGTCTGCGGCCTGGCACAGTTCATAGGGGCTAGTCTGTGGCCTGGTACAGCACAAAGGGGGCTAGTATAGGGGCTTGTCTGTGGCCTGGTACAGCACAAAGGGGCTAGTATAGGGGCTAGTCTGTGGCCTGGTACAGTACAAAGGGGCTAGTGTGAGGCCGGTACAGTACATAGGGGTTAGTCTGTGGCCTAGTACAGCACAAAGGGGCTAGTCTGTGGCCTGGGACAGTACATAGGGGCTAGTCTGGGGCATGGTACAGTACATAGGGGCTAGTGTGCGGCCTGGTACAGTACATAGGGGCTAGTATGGGGTATGCATGGTACAGTACATAGGGGCTAGTCTGCGGCCTGGCACAGTACATAGGGGCTAGTCTGTGACCTGGTATAGTACATAGGGGCTAGTCTGTGGCCTGCGACAGTACATAGGGGCTAGTATGTTGCCTGGTACAGTACATAGGGGCTAGTCTGGGGCATGGTACAGTACATAGGGGCTAGTCTGGGGCATGGTACAGTACATAGGGGCTAGTCTGGGGCCTGGTACAGTACATAGGGGCTAGTCTGGGGCCTGGTACAGTACATAGGGGCTAGTATGGGGCATGGTACAGCACATAGGGGCTAGTCTGCGGCCTGCTACAGTACATAGGGGCTAGTATGTTGCCTGGTATAGTACATAGGGGCTAGTCTGTGGCCTGCGACAGTACAAAGGGGCTAGTATGTTGCCTGGTACAGTACATAGGGGCTAGTCTGGGGCATGGTACAGTACATAGGGGCTAGTCTGGGGCCTGGTACAGTACATAGGGGCTAGTCTGGGGCCTGGTACAGTACATAGGGGCTAGTATGGGGTATGCATGGTACAGTACATAGGGGCTAGTCTGCGGCCTGGCACAGTACATAGGGGCTAGTCTGTGACCTGGTACAGCACATAGGGGCTAGTCTGCGGCCTGCGACAGTACATAGGGGCTAGTATGTTGCCTGGTATAGTACATAGGGGCTAGTCTGTGGCCTGCGACAGTACATAGGGGCTAGTATGTTGCCTGGTACAGTACATAGGGGCTAGTCTGGGGCATGGTACAGTACATAGGGGCTAGTCTGGGGCATGGTACAGTACATAGGGGCTAGTCTGGGGCATGGTACAGTACATAGGGGCTAGTCTGGGGCCTGGTACAGTACATAGGGGCTAGTATGGGGTATGCATGGTACAGTACATAGGGGCTAGTCTGCGGCCTGGCACAGTACATAGGGGCTAGTCTGTGACCTGGTACAGCACATAGGGGCTAGTCTGCGGCCTGCGACAGTACATAGGGGCTAGTATGTTGCCTGGTATAGTACATAGGGGCTAGTCTGTGGCCTGCGACAGTACATAGGGGCTAGTATGTTGCCTGGTACAGTACATAGGGGCTAGTCTGGGGCATGGTACAGTACATAGGGGCTAGTCTGGGGCATGGTACAGTACATAGGGGCTAGTCTGGGGCCTGGTACAGTACATAGGGGCTAGTCTGGGGCCTGGTACAGTACATAGGGGCTAGTCTGGGGCATGGTACAGCACATAGGGGCTAGTCTGTGGCCTGGCACAGTACATAGGGGCTAGTATGTTGCCTGGTACAGTACATAGGGGCTTGTCTGTGGCCTGGTACAGTACATAGGGGCTAGTCTGGGGCATGGTACAGTACATAGGGGCTAGTCTGTGACCTGGTACAGCACATAGGGGCTAGTCTGTGGCCTGCGACAGTACATAGGGGCTAGTATGTTGCCTGGTACAGCACATAGGGGCTAGTCTGTGGCCTGGCACAGTACATAGGGGCTAGTATGTTGCCTGGTACAGTACATAGGGGCTTGTCTGTGGCCTGGTACAGTACATAGGGGCTAGTCTGGGGCATGGTACAGTACATAGGGGCTAGTCTGTGACCTGGTACAGCACATAGGGGCTAGTCTGTGGCCTT
The DNA here is from genome assembly GCF_055691185.1 of Crinia signifera. Lineage (NCBI taxonomy): Eukaryota > Metazoa > Chordata > Amphibia > Anura > Myobatrachidae > Crinia > Crinia signifera. The sequence continues at coordinate 8,470,679 of NC_139218.1, forward strand.
GTACAGTACATAGGGGCTAGTCTGGGGCATGGTACAGTACATAGGGGCTAGTATGTTGCCTGGTACAGTACATAGGGGCTTGTCTGTGGCCTGGTACAGTACATAGGGGCTAGTCTGGGGCATGGTACAGTACATAGGGGCTAGTATGTTGCCTGGTACAGTACATAGGGGCTAGTCTGCGGCCTGGCAAAGTACATGGACATATCAGAAGTCCCCATCACCATGACGATTTGCTATTTACACCCAGTACTTCTTGTTTCATTCATCAGAGGAAAGATTTCCCTAAAGGACAGTTCTACATCGTCTTTGTCATCAAACCTGAGGACTATGCCTGTGGTGGCTCTGCCCCAAAGTCCACATCAGGTAGGATGCTGCACCCTGCTGGGCAAAGAGCAGAACTGCAGCTGCATTAATGCTTGCTATTGTGTGAGGCAATCCACATCATTCTGTTATTATTATTAGGGTTTATTTATATGGCGCCACAAGGGTTCCGCAGCGCCTAACAATACATCAATTAGCAAAAACAGGATAACAACAACTTACAGTACAAGGTAATTTAGGACAAGTACATGGTAAATAAAGATGGCTGCATCAGAGGACAGGACACTGAAGTAATTATCAGGGTGGCAGAGATAGATATATTTTAAGAAAAGCACATGAGGAGAGAGGGCCCTGCTTGTGAGATCTTACATACTTTAGTTAGATTTGCAGATGTACACAGTATAATAGTGTGGTGTATAAGGTTTACAATCTTCTGCTTTTAACCCTGAACTTTGAACTTGTAAAACTTAATTTTGACTATTAATTCATTTTTGGGAGCAATAAAAATATTTTATCTTAAAGCACATTATATGGAGGCTTTTTTTTTTTTTTTTACAGGAGAGGGATCTTAGGAACCCTCTCCCCCAGTCCCAGTCGCTTCTGGATACTGACACTGTGTGCTTGTGCTTCTGTCACTTAAGATTGTATTAAACTGTTTCTATTTATTGAACGCTGAAACAGGGGACCACACCTGGAACCTGAAACGCGTGAAGAACATCGAAGTGACAGTCATGCCGTCAATAAAGAGTAAGTGTCCCGGCCAATGATGTCAGGTATACAGTGCGCACATTATAGAGACGTTTGCAGAAAGTGTCAGTTACATGAGACGTTATTCTGTTATTTTCTCCAGACACCGTCTACCTACACGCCACCCTCCTCTGCTTTCTCTTCTTCCTCGTCTTCTACCTGGGGGCCTTCCTGGTATTTTTTGTTCACCATTTCAGGTAAGTCCCACAATCGTATAATATAAGGACCATCATAGTATACAGTATAGTAGTAAGAGTAATAAATGTTTCTCTTCGATCACTGCGCCATCTTGTGGTAGCAATCTGCAGTACAAGTCTAGTGGCTGAGCGTGGAGTTAGGGCTCTGGAGTAATGGTTTCTTCCATTATTGCAGGATGCAGAAGAAGGGTGTGAATCTCAGTGGCAGCCCAGATGAAGGTAGGCGTGCTGCTGACATGACAGCTTGCAGCGTATTTTCCAGCGTAACACTGGAGCACATACTGTGACCGTTAATAATGAGACACTTCCTGATAACAGGCTATACTTTGACAGCACAATAATGAGCATCTTTCATAATCAGACCGTTTTATTCAGGAGAAAGGTTAACGGGACTAATTGGATATTGGCCAAAGAGTTCATGGTGGTGATTTGGTGTCAGTAGGACGGAGCAGCTGTGGGATGTGCTGGAGCCTTGGAGGCCGCACCTTGCACCTTACAGGTCTTACAGGATCTGCTGGTGGTATCTTGGTGCCAGATACCACAGACACCAAGCTGATTGGGCAGCACGAGGGGGACCTGCACAATACCAGGCAGATGGGTTTATTGTTATGGCTGTAGGATGCTCTATAGTATAAATAGAAGAGAGGGATGATGGTGTAATGGTGGGCAGCTGAGTGGCTTCACCAATCCTCACCTGTAGTCATGATGGGCATTCTGCGTTTATATTACAGGAGAGGGCACAGTGGCGGCTTCACACCCCATTACAACCAGCACACCGGATGGCAGCAGCTATGGAGCTATAGGTGAGGCTGGCAGCACCCCATGTTCCACATAATAATGAGTCCATAACGCTGAACATCAGTGGGTGGCGATTAGATCTGTACTGCAGGGTCTGACATCACTGGCGCATGATAATGGTGACACATAGGGGAATATCTGCATTATAATAACCGCCACATTTAAATCTTAGGTAGTGCACTAGTTATATAGCTGCACACAGCCGGTGAATTGCAGCTTATCAACTGCTTTGCTCACACTACTGCTATACACATTACTGCTATACCCTGCACTATGAGGTAATTGCTCACACTACTGCTATACACACTACTGCTATACCCTGCACTATGAGGTCATTGCTCACACTACTGCTATACCCTGCACTATGAGGTCATTGCTCACACTACTGCTATACACTGCACTATGAGGTCAATGCTCACACTACTGCTATACACACTACTGCTATACCCTGCACTATGAGGTAATTGCTCACACTACTACAGGGCACTATGAGGTAATTCCTCACACTACTGCTATACACATTACTGCTATACCCTGCACTATGAGGTAATGGCTCACACTACTGCTATACCCTGCACTATGAGGTCATTGCTCACACTACTGCTATACACACTACTGCTATACCCTGCACTATGAGGTAATTGCTCACACTACTGCTATACCCTGCACTATGAGGTCATTGCTCACACTATACTGCTATACACACTACTGCTATACCCTGCACTATGAGGTAATTGCTCACACTACTGTTATACACACTACTGCTATACCCTGCACTATGAGGTAATTGCTCACACTACTGCTATACACACTACTGCTATACACGGCACTATGAGGTCTTTGCTCACACTACTGCTATACACACTACTGCTATACACACTACTGCTATACACGGCACTATGAGGTAATTCCTCACACTACTGCTATACACACTACTGCTATACACGGCACTATGAGGTCTTTGCTCACACTACTGCTATACACACTACTGCTATACACACTACTGCTATACACGGCACTATGAGGTAATTCCTCACACTACTGCTATACACACTACTGCTATACACGGCACTATGAGGTAATTCCTCACACTACTGCTATACACACTACTGCTATACAGGGCACTATGAGGTCATTGCTCACACTACTGCTATACACTGCACTATGAGGTAATTCCTCACACTACTGCTATACACACTACTGCTATACACGGCACTATGAGGTCTTTGCTCACACTACTGCTATACACACTACTGCTATACACGGCACTATGAGGTCTTTGCTCACACTACTGCTATACACACTACTGCTATACACGGCACTATGAGGTCTTTGCTCACACTACTGGCTATACACACTACTGCTATACACGGCACTATGAGGTCTTTGCTCACACTACTGCTATACACACTACTGCTATACACGGCACTATGAGGTAATTCCTCACACTACTGCTATACACACTACTGCTATACAGGGCACTATGAGGTCATTGCTCACACTACTGCTATACACTGCACTATGAGGTAATTCCTCACACTACTGCTATACACACTACTGCTATACACGGCACTATGAGGTAATTCCTCACACTACTGCTATACACACTACTGCTATACACTGCACTATGAGGTAATTCCTCACACTACTGCTATACACACTACTGCTATACACGGCACTATGAGGTCTTTGCTCACACTACTGCTATACACACTACTGCTATACACGTCACTATGAGGTCTTTGCTCACACTACTGCTATACACACTACTGCTATACACGGCACTATGAGGTCATTTCTCACACTACTGCTATACACAGCACTATGAGGTCATTGCTCACTCTATTGCTGTACACACTACTGCTATACACAGCACTATGAAGCCATTCCTCACACTACTGCTATACACACTACTGCTATACAGTACATGGCAGTATGAGGTCATAGCTCACATTACTGCTATACACGGCACTATGAGCTCATTGCTCACACTACTGCTATACAGTACACTATGAGGTCATTGCTCACACTACTGCTTTACACGGCACTATGAGCTCATTGCTCATACTACTGCTATACACACTACTGCTATACATAGCACTACGAGGTCATTGCTCACACTACTGCTATACATGGGACTATGAGGTCATTGCTCACACTACTGCTATACATTACACTATGAGGTCATTGCTCACACTACTGCTATACACGGCACTATGAGGTCATTGCTCACACTACTGCTATACAGTACACTATGAGGTCATTGCTCACACTACTGCTATACAGTACACTATGAGGTCATTGCTCACACTACTGCTATACAGTACACTATGAGGTCATTGCTCACACTACTGCTATACAGTACACTACGAGGTCATTGCTCACACTACTGCTATACATGGGACTATAAGGTCATTGCTCACACTACTGCTATACACTGCACTATCAGGTCATTGCTCACACTACTGCTATACACACTACTGCTATACACGGCACTATGAGGCCATTCCTCACACTACTGCTATACACACTACTGCTATACATGGCACTATGAGGTCATAGCTCACATTACTGCTATACACGGCACTATGAGCTCATTGCTCACACTACTGCTATACACGGCACTATGAGGTCATTGCTCACACTACTGCTATACAGTACACTACGAGGTCATTGCTCACACTACTGCTATACATGGGACTATAAGGTCATTGCTCACACTACTGCTATACACTGCACTATCAGGTCATTGCTCACACTACTGCTATACACACTACTGCTATACACGGCACTATCTGGTCATTGCTCACACTACTGCTATACACACTACTGCTATACATGGCACTATGAGGTCATAGCTCACATTACTGCTATACATGGCACTATGAGCTCATTGCTCACACTACTGCTATACACGGCACTATGAGGTCATTGCTCACACTACTGCTATACACGGCACTATGAGGTCATTGCTCACACTACTGCTATACACGGCACTATGAGCTCATTGCTCATACTACTGCTATACACACTACTGCTTTACATAGCACTACGAGGTCATTGCTCACACTACTGCTATACATGGGACTATGAGGTCATTGCTCACACTACTGCTATACAGTACACTATGAGGTCATTGCTCACACTACTGCTATACACACTACTGCTATACATGGCATTATGAGGTCATTTTCAAATTTAGATTTAAGTTTGAAACATCCCCCCAAAATCTAACTCTCTTTGCACGTTTA
>NC_139218.1:8476192-8623692 GCF_055691185.1 Crinia signifera
TTAACCCCCTGACCATAACCCCCCCCCCCCCACATTCCGACCCTAACCCTCTCCTCTGGCATCCTAACTGCCACTGACCCTAACCCCCCCCCCCCGCATTCTGACCCTAACCCTCTCCTCTAGCATCCTAACCCCCTGACCATAACCCCCCCCCCCCCCTACACATTCCGACCCTAACCCTCTCCTCTAGCATCCTAACCGCCACTGACCCTAACCCCCCCCCCCCACATTCTGACCCTAACCCTCTCCTCTAGCATCCTATCCCCCTGACCCTAAACCCCCCCCCGCATTCTGACCCTAACCCTCTCCTCTAGCATCCTAACCCCCTGACCCTAAACCCCCCCCCCCCCGCATTCTGACCTATCCCTCTCCTCTAGCATCCTAACCGCCACTGACCCTAACCCCCCCCCACATTCCGACCCTAACCCTCTCCTCTAGCATCCTAACCCTCTGACCCTAACCCCCCCCCCCACATTCCGACCCTAACCCTCTCCTCTAGCATCCTAACCCCCTGACCCTAACCCCCCCCCCGCCTTCTGACCCTAACCCTCTCCTCTAGCATCCTAACCCCCTGACCCTAAACCCCCCCACATTCCGACCCTAACCCTCTCCTCTAGCATCTTAACCGCCACTGACCCTAACCCCCCCCCCCCACATTCCGACCCTAACCCTCTCCTCTAGCATCCTAACCGCCACTGACCCTAACCCCCCCCCCCGCATTCTGACCCTAACCCTCTCCTCTAGCATCCTAACCCCCTGACCCTAACCCCCCCCCCCCCACATTCCGACCCTAACCCTCTCCTCTAGCATCCTAACCGCCACTGACCCTAACCCCCCCCACATTCCGACCCTAACCCTATCCTCTAGCATCCTAACCGCCACTGACCCTAACCCCCCCCCCCCGCATTCTGACCCTAACCCTCTCCTTTAGCATCCTAACCCCCTGACCATAACCCCCCCCCACATTCCGACCCTAACCCTCTCCTCTAGCATCCTAACCGCCACTGACCCTAACCCCCCCCCCCCGCATTCTGACCCTAACCCGCTCCTCTAGCATCCTAACCCCCTGACCATAACCCCCCCCCCCCCACATTCCGACCCTAACCCTCTCCTCTAGCATCCTAACCTCCTGACCATAACCCCCCCCCCCACATTCCGACCCTAACCCTCTCCTCTAGCATCCTAACCCCCTGACCATAACCCCCCCCCCCACATTCCGACCCTAACCCTCTCCTCTAGCATCCTAACCGCCACTGACCCTAACCCCCCCCCGCATTCTGACCCTAACCCTCTCCTTTAGCATCCTAACCCCCTGACCATAACCCCCCCCCACATTCCGACCCTAACCCTCTCCTCTAGCATCCTAACCTCCTGACCATAACCCCCCCCCCACATTCCGACCCTAACCCTCTCCTCTAGCATCCTAACCCCCTGACCATAACCCCCCCCCCCACATTCCGACCCTAACCCTCTCCTCTAGCATCCTAACCTCCTGACCATAACCCCCCCCCCACATTCTGACCCTAACCCTCTCCTCTAGCATCCTAACCCCCTGACCATAACCCCCCCCCCCACATTCCGACCCTAACCCTCTCCTCTAGCATCCTAACCGCCACTGACCCTAACCCCCCCCCCACATTCCGACCCTAACCCTCTCCTCTAGCATCCTAACCCCCTGACCATAACCCCCCCCCCACATTCTGACCCTAACCCTCTCCTCTAGCATCCTAACCTCCTGACCATAACCCCCCCCCCACATTCCGACTCTAACCCTCTCCTCTAGCATCTTAACCGCCACTGACCCTAACCCCCCCCCCCCCCCCGCATTCTGACCCTAACCCTCTCCTCTAGCATCCTAACCCCCTGAACCTAACTTGCCCCCCACGCATTCTGGACCTAACCCTCTCCTCTAGCATCCTCCCCCCCCCCCCCCGCATTCTGACCCTAACCACCCCCACCCCCCCCCCCAGCATTCTAACCCCCCCCCTGCATTCTGACCCTAACCCTCTCCTCTAGCATCCTCCCCCCCCCCGCATTCTGACCCTAAACCCCCCCCCCCCCCTGCATTCTGACCCTAACCCTCTCCTCTAACATCTCACCCTTATAATATAGAGCCGTATTATTACAGTCAGGGAGCGTGTAAATCCCGAGCAGGCAGACATTGTACATGTATTGTGGACACATATAACTCACTATTACATGTAATATGACGGTTTGCTCAGGGACACTGTATATCCATGCTGACAGTAATTATGGGGTACTACGATCTCATTCTGTAACAGACCGAGTGGTTATCTGTGCATTAGGAATAAAATAACGGTACTTGTTTCCTAGCACGGCCACAATCACATTGATTTTGTGCCCTTAATAGTGGTATGCGATGGCCCCCGACGCGATGGACCCGATTTCCCATTGAAAAGCATTGAAAAGTTAAAAAATCGCGTCGGTCGCGTCGCATGCGGCTAAATAAGCATTAAATGGTCCCGACGCGATGCCCCCGATTTCCCATAGGGAACAATGTTAAATGGCTCAATTTACCCAAATCAACAGGGAACAATGTTAAATGGTCCAGAAAACCCCAAAAACACCCCAGAACAATGAAATGGCCCCCCAAAATTAGTTAACGCCACCCCACGATCAACAAGAACCCGAAGCGTGGTGAGCGCAGCGAGCCCGCCAGGGGCGGCGGTACGCGTCCTCCGACCTTTTCATACCCCCACTATCCACGTCGGCGTGGAGTTGAGAATAGAATAGTGTGGCGAGCGCAGCGAGCCACCGTGCCCGAAGCGTGGCGAGCGGACGCGGATACCTTCACAGGTAAACGCGTCCCCTCGCGGGCTTCACAGGTGTCCGCGTCGCCACGGACACCTGTGAAGCCCGCGAGGGGACGCGTATAACTGTGAAGGTATCCGCGTCCCCTCACGGGGCTCGCTGCGCTCACCAGGCTTCGGGCTCGGTGGCTCGCTGCGCTCGCCACACTATTCTATTCTCAACTCCACGCCGACGTGGATAGTGGGGGTATGAAAAGGTCGGAGGACGCGTACCGCCGCCCCTCGCGGGCTCGCTGCGCTCGCCACGCTTCGGGTTCACGTTGATCGTGGGGTGGCGTTAACTAATTTTGGGGGGCCATTTCACTGTTCTGGGGTGTTTTTGGGGGTTTCTGGACCATTTAACATTGTTCCCTGTTCATTTGGATAAATTGAGGCATTTAACATTGTTCCCTATGGGAAATCGGGGGCATCGCGTCGGGACCATCGCATGCGATTTTTTAGCACGCATGCGATGCGACCGATTAGATTTTTTTACCTGAGATGCCCCCGATTAGAATCGGTGTGGCCTGCTAGGAAACAAGTACCAAAATAACATGTTACCAAGGCTCGTTAGAGTTTTATTACAGTGTTTTTATATAAAAAGATGTAATAAGGTGCGATTTTTGGAGAACCACAAGTCCCAGCATGCGGGCATTAATGGACCCGCTTAGACTTGTAGTTCTACTGTGAAAACAATGTAAAAAAAAAAGTCTAGGTGTGCCCATTAATTCCACGCATGCTGGGACTTCTGGTTCTCCAAGTCCCAGCATGCGGGGGAGGCCATCTGGGACTTGTAGTTCTACTGGGAAAACCAGTGACGTCTGGGGTGGTCCCCACTCCCCCATCCACCCCATCCAGGGCTGACCAGCCACGGTAGCCATCCGCACACTGAAAAATGACCAGAAATCGCAAGTGATTTCTGTCTCAAAAGTTGCACCCTATTACATCTCGCCCCACCGGCATGTTTAACCCTCTGGTGCCGTTACTTGGTTGCGTAGCGTTAGGTCTGGAGACAATGAGATTCTCAGTCACCGGTAATAGTCTGGCATAAATGTGATTCATTCTCTTTCCTCGTATTCAGCGCGTTTAACAACATCCTGAGTAACATGGGACACGTGCTGCTGGGATTCCTCTTCCTTCTCATCGTCCTGCGCCGGGATCTCCTGCACCGCAGCCTGTTGGAGGCCAATGACGTCTATGCGCTGGTGCGTACAAGAGACTGTACACCATCCGACCGCTGTACTGTATATGTGAATGATGCTACATGAGTTTTACAGTGTTTTAGTGCTGGTTTTAGTCTTCCATGTATTTTACCCCAATGTTTTTATATCCAGCCGGCAGAATGTATTGATGCTGCCTGTTGGATATGACACAGAACTGCTCAGTTACAGCAAAGCAGATCTGTGTCGTGTATACAGGGACTTTATGCGGGACCTTATTTTCCTCTCACAGGAATACGGAATCCCCAAACATTTTGGTCTTTTCTACACGATGGGAATCGCTCTGACCATGGAGGGTGTACTCAGCGCTTGTTACCATGTCTGCCCTAACTACTCCAACTTCCAGTTTGGTAAGTGCCGGCAGCCGCCTACTCACTCATTGTTATGTGGATACGGATACACAGACATCTGTAACTCCTGCGTTCCACACTCCTATATGAGTCACATGTCAGAAGAGAGCGGTCGGACCAGACCAGCACAATGGCTGCTCCCAGTAGGCCGTCTGGGATAATAGAACATGTACTTGCTGTACAACCAGTATGGCTCCATACAGACTCCCTCTGGTATCTGATATACATCTATCTCCTTCCCAGATACGTCCTTCATGTACATGATTGCCGGTCTGTGCATGCTGAAACTGTACCAGACGCGCCACCCAGATATCAACGCCAGCGCGTATGCGGCTTACGCCTCTTTTGCGCTGGTCATTTTCCTGGCAGTTCTCGGAGTGGTATGTAAACTTCTTATTGGGCCACGGGAACGGTGATGCCACCCAACATGATGTAACCAGGACTTATTATAGTGTGTATTATTCTCTGCCCCCCTCTAACATCACCCTGGTACAGACAGGGCAAAGACTCTCGCTGGGGATATGTAAATGAGCCCCATCACGTTGTAGTGATCGCTATAGGAATTATGCCCACTAAGTGCAGCACCTGTAGCACCACGCTGCCAGCACGTCTGTAATCCAGCAGCCATGTACCAATCACAGAGACTAATATTTGGCTCTACTTGTAAGACTGACTGTAATGCGATTTGCATTGACGGACCAACGCCTTTGGCATTTAAGAAATGGTTTTTACATTTAAAGGGATTTTCTGCTGTTGGAGAATCCCCCCTAGTTAGAGAACACCCCCTCACATATCCATGTAGGCCCCCTTTTCCTCCCGCTCTCCCAAACTTTCATAGTTACCTGCAGGCGGCTTCTATATATAATGAATATATTCATGTATAGTCAGCCGGATCAGAATTGCTTATTGACCGAGGGGTAAAAGCTGGGATGGTACTTACAGAATTACACTATAAATCACATTAAGAGGATTGTGTGCAGTCCTGCTGCAGTGTATCGTCCACACCCCCCACACCACCCACACGTGCCTGATGCAGGTAAACCAATAAACGCGACGCTCGGAATACAATACTGCTATCCATGGGGGTACACAAGCAATCCTTTCTGCACCGTTACCTCCTTATCCCTGGTCAAAACATCCACTTAATCCATAACAGCTGAGCCATAGGCGAGATTCCATGCTCCCTGATATTATTAGGATTTGAGGGAAGCTCCGAGTGTCTGGTGTCAGAAATGGCAAGGCGATTTTGTGTAACAATTTCCTCAGTAATCTGACGAGTGCAAGGTGTACTCATTACATACACCAAGAAAACACATTTAGCATAGTATTGCATTGTATTCTGTTCATTATAATGTATTCTCCGCCCAAACATTTCCCTATTTCAGACACATTGTAATGTATTCTCTGAACTAACATTTCCCTGTTCCAGACACGTTGTAATGTATCCTCCGACCATACATTTCCCTGTTCTTGACTGTACATTATAATTTATTCTTCAACCAAGCATTTCCCTATTCTAGACTGTACATTATAATGTATTTTCCGACCAAACATTTCCCTGTTCCAGGCTGTACATTATAATGTATTCTCCGACCAAACATTTCCCCATTATAGACTGTACATTATAATGTATCCTCCGACCAAACATTTTCCCTGTCCAGACTGTACATTATAATGTATTCTCCGATCCAAACATTTCCCTGTGCCAGGCTGTACATTATAATGTATTCTCCGACCAAACATTTCACTGTTCCAGGCTGTACATTATAATGTTTTCTCCGACCAAACATTTCCCCATTATAGACTGTTCATTATAATGTATCCTTCAACAAAACATTCCCCGTTCCAGACTGTACATTATAATGTATTCTCCGATCCAAACATTTCCCTGTTCTAGGCTGTACATTATAATGTTTTCTCCGACCAAACATTTCCCTGTTCCAGGCTGTACATTATAATGTATTCTCCGACCAAACATTTCCCTGTTCCAGGCTGTACATTATAATGTTTTCTCCGACCAAACATTTCCCCATTATAGACTGTTCATTATAATGTATCCTCCAACAAAACATTTCCCCGTTCCAGACTGTACATTATAACCAGCTCTGGTAACATCATTTACAGGTTCATACTATGATATTCTCCTCTGTCGTCCTCTTTCTCTTCCAGGTTTTCGGGAAGGACAATTGGTGGTTCTGGGTGATCTTCTCCATCATCCACGTAGGGGGGTCCCTGGCTCTCAGCACGCACATCTACTACATGGGACGTTTCAAGATCGGTGAGACGGGGGCAGATAGTGTCTCGCAACACAACTCACATCTCACATTTCCATAAAAAATAGGATTAGACGTAGGAAATAAGGTCACGGGAAAGGTGCAGGTTGCTCACCCCATAGAGGCTTCATCAGGAAGTTACGGATCTTCATCCTCATATCTCCATATTGGTGTCAGGCATGGCTGCTCGGTACATTGGGCCAGATGCACTAAGCTTCAAAAGTAATAAAATGGAGAGTGATAAACAGCCAGCCAATCAGCTCCTGCCATGTCACAGAGTGTGTTTGAATAATGCCAGGCAGGAGCTGATTGGCTGGCTGTTTATCACTCTCCATTTTATCACTTTTGATGCTTAGTGCATCTGGACCATTATATGGATATTAGAAGTCACCAAGGAGTAATGTGACCATATAACGCAACAAGGCTGTAGGGTGGTGATGGTCACGTAACTGAGACTTCTTATATTCATATAATTTACAGTAAAGATGGAATAATTCAAGAACTCCTGGATTATAAGCGATGACATCATAAATAACGGTTTATACATACAGAGATCACACATGATAAAAGCTTAGTGGCCTCAGTGACGCCATATTGTGCACTCTCCTTACTCCTGTCTGTCTCTTTTCTCCTCTGCCGTCTTGTTCCAGATGTCTCCAATGCAGGTAATACCACTTCCACCCTGTGTGCTCTCCTGGGGGTTCAGGGATTTCGGGGAACGTCTCAGTCTTTCCACCGGGAATCTATACTTCAGTACAATTATTTTCCCAACCAAGATGTATTAGATAGTTGCCCCTGCATCGCACCTAGTGCGCCATACGGGGGCGCTGTCCTATAGAGAATGCGGGTCACCGGGTGGTCGGTCAGGGGGCTGTGGACCCATGTGTGTGCTTTCTGTGCATTATCTGACCCCCTCCTCTCTATACAGACTTCGGGATATTCCGGCGAATCTTCCAGATCCTCTATACAGACTGTATACAGCAGTGCAGCCGGCCCATGTACATGGTGAGCAGCGGCTTCGCTCTGTTACCGGAGACGTACATCAGCAAGAAATGTGGCCATTATTGTGTACCTAATTATTATTGTGCTAATAGAATGACTTACAGTCAGCGTCATAGCGGGCACACTCTTATATTACAGGTAAACTAGATCCGAGAATCCCACCTTATGTAATATCCCATAATAACACAAGTTCTGCTCACTTTGGGGTCTATGTGCTAAGCCTCGTAGAGAGATAAGGGGCATAACCATGACTGGTAAATGGCTGCACCGTTAAATATCCAAATTCGGCCAGCATACCGCACGGCCGCCTAACTTGCAATGCCTAAAGTGTCATCCAATCAACTAAAAACGTACATGTTACAGGCTTTGTTTAAAAAATGACAGCTCAGAGCTGATTGGATGTACTTTATCTCTCTCCAAATCTTAGTACATAGACTCCTTGGTTTCTTGTGTTCCATATGTTTATATTTGTAGGTATTTTCCCCCACTCTGAACTAGTTGAACCAACCGGTCCCCTTAGAGAGGGGGTAAGGTGGGTAACTCACTAAGTACACAGAGAGGGGTCTCTGGGGGTAACACGCTAACCATGTGACACGGTGCGAGCCTCATATATATATATATATATATATACTGTATATATATATATATATATATGCCACGTGACCAGCATTAGAGGTGTCTGTGCTTTATCTGACTCTCCTCGTCTTCTCTCCTCAGGACAGGATGATCTTGTTAATCGTGGGGAACGTGGTCAATCTCTTCTTGTGAGTATGGGACACAGTGAGACTGCAGAATACATCCACAATATACAGTATCCCCATATAATCACTTATAGCAGCTAGTCCTTCTGACGTCTCTGGTTTAGCAGCGGTCACCTATTGTACAGTAGGGTGTTCCAGGGCAACCTTGTTTTATATACTGTACTAGGACATGATCGGACCACTAGGACGTGATCTCACCACTAGGACATGATCTCACCACTAGGACATGATCCTACCACTAGAACATGATCTCACTGCTAGGACATGATCTCACCACTAGGACATGATTTCACTGCTAGGACATGATCCTACCACTAGAACATGATCTCACTGCTAGGACATGATCTCACCACTAGGACATGATCTCACCACTAGGACATGATCTCACCACTAGAACATGATCTCACCACTAGAACGTGATCTCACTGCTAGGACATGATCCCACCACTAGAACATGATCTCACTGCTAGGACATGATCTCACCACTAGGACATGATCTCACCACTAGGACATGATCTCACCACTAGGATATTATCTCACCGCTAGGACATGATCCCACCACTAGGACATGATCCTGCCACTGTTATATTATCTCACCACTAGGACAGGATCTCACCACTAGGACATGATCTCACCACTAGGACAGGATCTCACCACTAGGACAGGATCTCACCACTAGGACAGGATATTGCTCTGAGTAACCTTACATATGCATGTACGCTCGGGGGGAAGTGGGTGGGCAGCTGACATCGGGTGATGTCAGCCGCCCGTCCCCCGCATGTCCGTCATGGCCTCGTTAGCACGAATGCTGGGTGTTCCCATATTGCGGACCTGAATAAGGGTGATGACTATTCCTCAGATACCGGGCAGCTGCCTGCAGACCTCGGCTGTTCAGTCATTTATGGACAGTTGCTGAATCCTCCGTAGTATGTAATATTCCAGGGAGATCTCACTCAGGAACTCAGTGGAAGTTTTGTGTCGGGCCGGCCTTCCCCAAGGTCCATGGTCTTATACAGTAGTTTTGTGAACCTTAGGAGCTTTGTCACCAGTCCGTCTTTTTATTACCGCTCCCTTTCTCCTGATCTCTCAGTGCCATCTTTGGGCTGGTTTACCGCCCTCGGGACTTCGCCTCCTACTTGCTGGGGATCTTCATCTGTAACCTGCTCCTGTACCTGGCCTTCTACATCATCATGAAGGTAACTTTTATACGTATTGTCTGCCAGCTTTATACATACATATGGAAAGGTTCCCAGACCTGATCCTAGCTTATATTGTCAGATAGTCCCTAACATCAGGCTACAACAACATGGAAGACAGCAGCAAATGTCAAGAGTTCAGTGAAACACAAGGAAATATAAATTGTAATCTCCCCGGTTATTCCAGGTCCCAGAGTGCTCCAAGGGTTCAGCCCTGAGCGCCAATCCCACCATAACACCACATACAGGAGTTATATAAAGCAGGAGTCTTCCCTGTGACTCAGTATGATAACTTGGAGACCAATGAGGACGAGCCCTGATAATGCCACGCCCCCATACACAGGACCGACAAGTCGGATCTGATTTCCCTATAACTCTCCGCCAATTCCCTGTGGGTCTCACGTCGGATTTTGCACTTGATATGCCATAAAGGAGAATAGGTCGTAGGGTCGACTGCATGAAAGTCAACATACATCAGGTTGACCACTGATGGTCGACAGGACTTAGCCATGTTGACCTATTTTAGGTGTTGACCTAAGGTCGACGTCAGAAGGTCGGCACAAGCATTAGGTCGACAATGGGAAGGTCGACAGTCAAAAGGTCGATATGAGTTTCCCCCCATTTTTATTTCCCAAATGTCGACATAGTTGACATGGACACCGTCACATCGGGCACAGGGGCATCACTATTATATTCTCCCACCATGCTGTAGTGGATGGTGGGGTATGAAATACCACCCGTCGGAGCATGTTGGCTAAAAAAAAAAAAAAAGGTGAAAAACTCACGTCAACCTTTTTGACTGTCCACCTACCTAATGCTATTCCCGATAAAATGACTCCCGGGGAGCTGCCGGGAGAGATGAAGGGAAATCGGATGTGATACATCGCGGGCGATGTTCCACTGATGGTCCGATTGTGATTCTGTGGGAATCCGATGAAAACACCTGTGTATGGGCCCCTTTAGTTATATAGATTGTAAGCTTGCGAGCAGGGCCCTTCTACCTCTACGTCTGTCTGTAACTATTTGTCTTATCACTGTTGATTCCAATTGTAAAGCGCAACGGAATCTGCTGCTATATAAGAAACTGTAAATAAATAATAAACGATAGAAAATTCATCTAGACGGAGCCAGCCTCAGCCTGCCCACCAGCGCGACATATCCATAGCGCTGACAGGGGGCGTGGTCGGTGGATGGGGCCGAGAATGGCGCTCTAATGAGATCAGCTCCATCATTACCACCTTACACCGCAAATCTCCACCAGGATCTATATGTTCAGTTCAGAATAAAGTTAGCCTTTAAATACACATAAGGGGGAGATGTACCAACCAATCAGCTCCTTACTATCTTTTTGAAATGCAGCTGTGTAACATGACAGGAGGTGATTGGATGATACTCTCTCTCTATCTCTCTCTCTCCATTTTGACACATATCCCCATAATGAACTTTTCCCTTTACAGTCGCTTTCCGTGTGACTATTGTGCTGGGACCAGTGGAGCTGGAACGCTCTGTTAGTGCGGTGAATCTGATTGGACAACACTCTGCTCTCACATTCTTCTGTTGTATTTTGCAGCTCCGCAGCTCGGAGAAGATCCAGCCGCTTCCGCTGTTCTGCATCGTTGCCACCGCCGGCGTCTGGGCTTCTGCATTATACTTCTTCTTCCAAACCCTGAGCAGCTGGGAGGTGAGACTGACCCATGGGGGCCTGCATTCCTGTCGCCCCCTGCTGACCGGCAGCTTGCGGTACTTGGGGGCTGATTCAGGCCTGCATGCACAGGTCTGAATTCGGCCCCTATCCGATGTTGGGCCATGTGCGCAAGGTTATTTTGGTAATGTGCATTGTGCAGGGCCTGGCTGCGAGTGCCTTCGGCAAATTGTGTCCTTGTCAAGGAGCTCGCAGCCTGATTGACAGGCGGGAGGAGTACTGGGGTGGAACCTCAAAAACATTGGGCATGCTCATAGAAACGCCGGGAGTGAACGTGCTAGGGGCAGGCACATAACGCCGGCGCCCGGCGGGACGGCGTTAACCTGCTCGCTGGCCTCCGAACACACACAGCCCAGCAAGCAGGTCTGAATTGGGCCCTTTGCACAGACTCACAAGCTCTTGTCACTGTGTTTATGTACTTGTAGGAGACCCCGGCCCAGTCGCGGGAGAAGAACCGGGAGTGCATCGTCATGCATTTCTTCGATGACCATGATATCTGGCACTTTCTTTCCTCAACTGCCATGTTCTTCTCGTTCCTGGTGAGTGCGTCCGGCCACGGAGGCTGCACGTGGCCTGGTCTGTCCAGGAACAGAGCCGGAAACCTAATACATAGTATATGGTGGTGCCAGAAAGCTCCGACCTGGCCCTTCAAAGCTTTTTGTGGTCCCACCTTCCACGGACATTGGTCAGGGCATAGGACTTGGTCTGTGAACCTGTAGTTATAGAAGGCCCTCACATACAGGACGTGACCCTCAGATGACGGCTGCTGCACCCACTGGGACGCGGGGTGTCAGTGTACAGACAGGGGGGCTGATTATGTGTATCGGGGATGTACTGCTATACTTCCAGCTGTAGTCCCAGCGGACGCACAATGATCCCCCTCTATCCGGCAACCGATGGACATCACTGATTTGTTATAGAGACAATATAGGATAATGGACTTTATTGTCAGTTTTCGCCCATATGCCGCCGCCTCCTTTGCAGGGCGAATTCCCCCCCACACGGCTGCGAATGGATGTTTGGCATTAATTGAATCGAACGATGTGGAAGGTACATGCAAAACTAAGACATTCTCAGGTGCCTGAGCTTTGCGTGTATTCTTAAGGGAAAATGGCGGCCGCTGACATCCAGTGATGCCAGCTGCCCGCCCCCGGCAATCCACATCACTGGATGATTACCATGGGAACGGCCATGAAGCGTTTCCATGGGTGTGACTACTTGCTGCCACCCCACACCCCCTTCGCGCACTGGTGGGTGCGAGTTGTAAAACATTGCGCACCCATGTGACTTTGCACGGGTGTGCATGAACCAACATAACCTCCAATATGTAGGACGGAGGCTGTAATGACAATGGGAAGGATGGGGCTACGGCTCCAGGCCTCCACAACAATAGGCCCATCATCATGACAGCATGATAGTGACCAGCTCACCATAAGTCACAGCTATTAACTTTGTGTTGCTAGTTTGCAAAAATGTGTGTTATTATGGAGTAACTAGAGTTTGTGACAGCAACAAAAAATTGTCGCTATCACTTTAAGAAGCGCTATCCTGCTCAGGAAATTATTATTCACACAAATTCAATATAAATCAATCACATTTATTAAAAAACATATAATTCATATTAGAATACAGTTTTCAAAGTGCACAATGAATAGACAATCAGACAAGACAAACAACATAAAACATACCGGTATAATCTAAAAAAAACATTATACTGGCTGATGGTAGTAAAATAATAGAATGAATGAGGCTTTGAGTTATTATAATGGAGTACATTGGGGGCGGGCTGTAGTGCAGGGGGTGTACACACTGTCTACACCCATGCAGCATTGGCTACACCTACATGTGACTGGCCACACCCACATGATGTTGACCAAACTCACACATCATTGGTCACACGCACTCGGAACTGGCCATTCCCACACGGTACTGGTCACACCCACATGAAACTGGCCACACCTACAAAAGAATGGTCATACCCACATAGCACTGGCCACAGCGACACAATTCTGGTCACGCCCACATGTACAAGGTCACGCCCAAGCAGCACTGGTCACACCCACATAGCACTAGACATACCCACATGTGGAAGGTCACACCCACGCAGCACTGGTCACAGCCACACAACACTGTCCATACCCACATGTAATGGTCACGCCCATGCAGCACTGATCACACCCACATGGTACTGCTCACAACACCTGTCTTTCTCACTATAGGCCCTTGATCATTTCCTTGGGCCATGGTAATGTGTGCATTTTCCTGCATTAAACCCCTGCACATTTCTCCTCAGGTCCTTCTCACCCTGGACGACGACCTGGATGATGTTCGCAGAGACAAGATCCCGGTCTTCTAATGAGAATAAGCCGGCAACGTTCAACATCTCCAACTATTGCAACAGGTGCCGTCGGTATCTGGTTACGCCCATGCCCCGGGCAGGGGATGATATGGCAGATTACCTTCCTTTGCCAAGGGAACAGCGCAGGAGCAACAGCCTGAGGGAATGTTCTGTCTGACTTTCAGGAGGAACTAAGTGCTGCCTATACAGTCTGGAGCCAGCCGGGTCTAGTGCCACCTACCTGCAAGACTAAGTCATTGCGCTGAAACGCAGGTGCAATGGAAGCCAACATCCTCAATGATGCCAGTCCCCATTAATTAGACATTGTCACTCTGTATAAAGGCTTTCATGGCGGCACAGTCCAGTTACTACTGGGAGACAGTGTTGGTGCCAGATGAATGGACACCCCGGTATTTGCCGTGGCTAAATCAGTGTCTTTACACATTTTATATTTAATTGTTAATCGCAAAACATTTTTAAAGAACAATCTCCCAAGAAAGTTGATGCTTAAACTGCACTTATGTCCACCGTGCGCCATCCTGCATTTATCCCTCAGTGCCACATCGCTGCTCATGTTTGTAGCATTCGTCATTGATTTTAGGATTTTATTTATTTTAATGTGATTTGCACTTATTTTATTTATATGAAACCTCAACACGCCCCAGTTTACCTGCGGGCGGCCAAGAAGATGTGAATGTTGGACTACTTGTGAACACGTTCCCTGGACTAAGACACATAAAGTAGTCTGGAACAGCACTTTTATGAACCCCTAACATAGTCCCACATAATTATTATTACCATGCTTGTGGTGGAAGGACAGTAAATGCATCCAGAATGGTATCATTGACTTGTTTCCGTCATTAATGCTGCGATGTAAAGTAACGCATGAGGCAGAGACCCAGTGGCCCCTTTCTAGTACCAGCACTGTCCTGTTCTGGTAACTGCATACAACTTCATAATGAAATTCTCATGTAACAGGAGTAAAATCTCCTGTAAGCCGTATACGTATATACGATGACACAAATTTCCTTTGTATTCCATAGCTACTGGGCATGCCAAAGATTCCTGTGCAATCCATAGATACTAAGCATTCTAATAATCCCTGTGCATTCCATAGATACTGGGCATTCTAAAGTTCCTTGTGTATTCCATAAATACTGGGCATTCTATAGAACTTAAGCATTCTATAGCTATTGGACATTCTAAAAGGTCCCTGTGCTTTCCATAGATACAGGCATTCTAAAGATCCTTGTGTATTCCATAACTACTGGGCATTCTATAGCTGCTGGACATTCTAAAGATCCCTGTGCAATCCATAGATACTAAGCATTCTAAAGATCCCTGTGCAATCCATAGATACTAAGCATTCTAAAGATCCCTGTGCATTCCATATATACTGGGCATTCTAACTATCCCTGTGCATTCCATAGATACTGGGCATTCTATAAAACTTAAGCATTCTATAGCTACTGGACATTCTAGAGATCCCTGTGCTTTCCATAGATACTGGGCATTCAAAAGATCCCTGTGCAATCCATAGTTACTGGGCATTCTAAAGATCCCAGTACATTCCATAGATACTGGACAGCATTCCATAGATACTAAGCATTCTAAAGATCCTTGTGCATTCCATAACTAATGGGCATTCTATAGAACATAAGCATTCTATAGCTGCTGGACATTCTAAAGATCCCTGTGCAATCCATATACACTGGGCATTCTAACAATCCCTGTGCATTCCATAGCTACTGGGCATTCTATAGAACTTAAGCATTCTATAGCTTCTGGACATTCTAGAGGTCCCTGTGCTTTCCATAGATACTGGGCATTCAAAAGATCCTTGTGTAATCTATAAATACTGGGCCTTCTATAGAACTTAAACATTCTATAGCTGCTGGACATTCTAAAGATCCCTGTGCAATCCATAGATACTAAGCATTCTAAAGATCCTTGTGTATTCCATAAGTACTGGGCATTCTATAGAACTTAATCATTCTATAGCTAATGAACATTCTAGAGATCCCTGTGCTTTCCATAGATAGATCTGAGAGCTGGTCAGACTCTGGCTTGCTCCAGGCATAATGTTATAGATTAGCAAAGAAGATTTGCACAGACTGGACAGACAGGCAGGGTCTTGCCGCTGCCTGTCTGCAACGTGGGAGCTGCCGGGGGTGACCCAGCCACCACTGTCTCTGGAGCGACTGCCGCCACCGCATGTGGTGGGCGTCCTGTCCTCCCTCAGCCCTACCGCCTCCGGCCAGCAAGGCATCTTAGTAATGTATGCAAAGAAAAATACATGGTGCAGATGCACACTCCATATTATTAATCAATAATAGAGGCTCTTGGTATATTAATTGGCCAAGAAATATTTGCCCACCAACCAGCTTCACGGTGGCCTCATTTCTGGTGGGTCCCTAATACTAAGTTTGAATCTGGGGTGCGGAACCCCGAAAAGGTTGGCATAGGCCAGTCACCCCAGGGCAGCACACAAGTGAAAAACTAAGCTAAAGGTGTATTCATAAGAAAGTAGCAGAAGCTAGAGGTTAAAAAGTGAAGTGCTAGAAAGTATAATATATTAGTGGGAAATAAATAGTGCTAAATAAATGTTAGGGTGTGCCACCCCGAAAGCAACTCAGCCACACCAACCCAAGGGGAGCCGCGCCCAAATCCATCCCCAAGATAAATGTCAATTTTAGGTCTTACCTATATTGTGCCTCCAGTTTGCAGTCTGGCTATTAGGGACCAAGCTGGTAAAATAATATTCAAATCAGGTGGGTGGGGTGCTACTCTAAGTTGAAGGAGTCCCAAACTTCAGGTGTACACAATATTAGCGTATGAATACACCTTTAGCTTAGTTTTTCACTTGTGTGCTGCCCTGGGGTGACTGGCCTATGCCAACCTTTTCGGGGTTCCGCGCCCCAGATTCAAACTTAGTATTAGGGACCCACCAGGAATGAGGCCACCGTGAAGCTGGTTGGTGGGCAAATATTTCTTGGCCAATTAATATACCAAGAGCCTCTATTATTGATTAATAATATGGAGTGTGCATCTGCACCATGTATTTTTCTTTGCAGAACTACAAGTCCCAGCATGATAGCACCTCATGTATCTTGGGTGTGCATTCTAAGACCCCCCCCCCCCCCAATAATCTTAGTAATGTATGCCTGACCCCCCCGGTTAGCCACACAGGGTCAGTTAAAAGATGGCGGTAATGCACGATATTTTTTATTTTCAAACAAGGCGCCGCTGCACGCTAACAGGGAGGCTCCACTTGCTGTAACAGTCTCCGGACTCAGGAACAGCCTATTCTCCCGGTGACCAGACCTGCAAACAGCTTCCCCAAGTTCTGCGAGCAGACAGTGGGGTTAGAGCTTGGTGAGACAGAATTGGTCTGTATGCAAATTAGGATATAGCACTCCCTGATATATACCATAGCGCTGTTAGCCTGTGGCGGCTTCTGCTCTTGTACTGTCTCTCCTGTCCAGTGTTTCACCCTGGTTTTGTCTGTATTATCCTCTTGTGTGTGTACAGTTATAACTGGCTGATTGTTGTGTATATATATATATATATATATATATATATATATATATATATTATACTGCATATCAATCACAGTTAACATGGCAGGAGGAAGCTCCAAGAGATCTGGCAAAAAGTGTAATACTAAGCTTACACAGTCTGCTGAGGGTACACTGGTGTGTGATAAGTGCACCCCAGATCCCTCTGTCACAGGCCTCCCCTGCTTGGGCCTTATAGCCCAATGAGGTTATATCACGCCTGTCTTCTGAGCTTTCAGCCTTACAGAAGGACAGAAAAACCTCCAGAACACAGCAGAGAGATTTAACTCTAGCTGTGGAGGTTTTAACAAAAGCCTTGACCCCAGAAACGGCCCAGCCCTCAGGGCCAGAGCACAAGACTCACAGCCCCTTACGCAGATTGTAGACACTGATACGGATGAGGATATGCCAGACCTAGAGGAGGGCGAGTATGCTACTCCAGATGCTGAAGAGCAACTACCCTTACTACCCCAGGAGCCTTAACAGGCCACCCAGGGGTTAGATGATTTTATTGATATGGTAAAGTTAGCTCTGGACATTGATGATGGAGCTGCTGCTCCCAGCCGCCCCTCCCTTTTTGGTAAAAACAAAAAAACAGGTGCCATCTTTTCCTCCTTCTGAGGAATTAGATGAGCATATGGTGTTGGCATGGAAAACCCTG
The DNA here is from genome assembly GCF_055691185.1 of Crinia signifera. Lineage (NCBI taxonomy): Eukaryota > Metazoa > Chordata > Amphibia > Anura > Myobatrachidae > Crinia > Crinia signifera. Next base: position 8,494,063 of record NC_139218.1, read on the forward strand.
ACAAGAAATTCCAAATTTCTCAGAGGCTGTTGGCATCTTACCCCTTGGATGCTGAGGGCAGAAAAAAGGTGGAAACGCCCCCGGTGGTTGACCCTTCAGTCACCCGGCTGTCTAAAAAGACTGTCCTACCGGTACCAGGAGCCACAACTCTCCAAGATGCCTCGGACCGCAAGCTAGAACTTGCGCTTAAGGCTATCTATACAGCGGCTGGTGTACTACAGCGTCTGGCTCAGGCCATGGAGGTTTGGGCTGCTCAGATTGTTACGCACCTAAATCAAGGTGCTATGTTGAGGTCCTTTTAAAATTGGCAGAACAAATACGTGAAGCTTCAGCATAGATGGTGGAGGCCTCAAACGATATCTGCATCATAGGAAGCCTCTGTTTCAGCACGCAGATCACTCTGGCTCCACCAGTGGCAAGCTCATGCAGAGTCCAAGCGGGCTGTGGAGGCCCTCCCCATAGCAGGAGGTGTCTTGTTCAGGCCCGAACTTGAAAAGTGGATCTCACAGGCCAAAAGTTCCGTGGGCGCTCTAGAGGAGGTGCTGCCTCTCACAGAGGCTCCCGAGGTTGTGGTAATGGTGCCACCGCCTCCGCGAAGGAGGCTAAGGCCTCTGCCAAGCCCTCAGCATAACGGGCTGTGGGCCCACCTGGGGGACCCTAAGGTGGGAGCGCGTCTGCAAGATTACAAGCACGTGTGATTTCAATCTTGCCAAGAGGCATGGGTTCGAGATCGGATAGCCTTCGGCTACAAGATCCATTTACAGGCCCCACCCCCTCGCCGATTTTTCAAGACCGGTTTACCAGTTTCAGAACACAAAAGGACGGCTCTTAACCCCAGCCATTTTGAAGCTCGTGAAGGCGGGGGTGGTGATTCCGGAGGAACAACGGGAACTTGTGTATTATCACGGCGTCCATCACATCGCATGCGATATCGTGCAATGTTGTACAATGTCATACAATTTCAAACTTGTATGGCATTGTATATGGCATACAATGCCATACAATGAGATGGGATGCGATTAAAAATTGTATAAGCACCCTAATGGGTGCTTACAATGTGGATAGTGGGGGTATGAACAGGTCGTAAAACGCGGGCTCGCTGCGCTCGCCACGCTTCAGGTTCACGTTTATAGTGGGGGGTGGCGTGGGGGTGCATTTAACATTGTAAGCACCCATTAGGGTGCTTATACAATTTTTAATCGAATAGGGGCTAAAATCGCAGTGCATCGGGTGTATGGCATGCGATGCGATAAAAACATTGCACGATCAATATCGGGGGCGCCGTTATAATACACAAGTACCGAACAACGTACAATGGGGTTTTACTCCAGCCTTTTTCTTGTTCCGAAGCCGGGCGGCTCGGCTCGCCCCATCCTCAATTTGAAGGATCTGAACCCATATCTACAACCAGTCAAGTTTAGGATGTAGTCCCTGCAATCTGTGATTGCTGGATTGGAGGAGGGAGAGTTTCTGGTATCTCTCAATATCAAGGATGCATACCTCCATATTCCTATATGGCCAGCCCATCAGGCATACCTACGGTTCGCAACCAACATTGGCAGTTTCAGGCCCTACCATTCTGCCTCTCCACTGCTTCCGCGTCTTTACCAAAGTCATGGCGGTGATAATGGAGATACTACGGACGCAGGAAGTGACGGTAACACCGTATCTCGAGGACCTTCTATTGAAGGCTCCGTCCAGGGAGAACCTGTTGGAAAACATCACTCTGACACATAGCACGCTCATCCACCACAGATGGATTCTGAATTTTCAGAAATCCCAGCTTCAGCCCTCACAACGGGTATATGGGTATATTTTGCTCTTCTCCAGGCTCATTATCTCCTTCAGGGTCATCCCATCAGTGTACAGTCCGACAACTCCACAGCTGTCGCCTATATCAACAAGCAGGGCGGCATGCACAGTCGTGCAGCCATGAAGGAGGGGTGTTGAATCCCGATTTTATGCACAGGCTCAAGTGTTGGCCATCTCTGCAATCTTCATACCCGGCGTGGACAATTGGGAGACCGACTTCTTAAGTCGAGGAGACGTATACCAAGGAGAATGGTGCCTCCATCCTCAAGTGTTTCAACGCCTCATTCGCCGATGGGGTTATCCTCAGGCAGACGGGATGGCATCTCATCACAATTACCAGCTGCCCCTGTACTTCGCTCGGACAAAGGATCCGCTGGTGGCAGGAGTGCGCTGGTAGCACCTTGGCCGTTCCACTTTTGTTTACATCTTTCCTCCATTCCCACTTCTACCTCGGGTACTGCAGCGGATCAGGAGGGAGAAGGTCACAGTCCTACTGATAGCTCCAGATTGGCCTGGCAGGTCATGGTACACCAGCCTCACATCCCTGCTAATCGACGAACCATGGCCTCTGCCCCTTCAAGAAGATCTGCTCAATCAGGGGCCTCTCGTCTCTCTGGACTTAGGTCGTCTTCATTTGACGTCGTGGCAGCTGAAAGGACCATTCTAAGGTGCGCAGGAATTCCAAGGGCTGTTATCCCTACCATGATGAAGGCCAGAAAGGACGTTACCTCAAAACATTACCACAGCATCTGGCGGGCTTATGTGTCTTGGTGTGAGGAATGTGGTGCCTCCACTCCCCTTTTTAAGAAGGGGAGACTTCTCTTTTTGCAGGCAGGCTTAGCTGCGGGGCTACGTTTAGGCACTCTGAAGGTGCAGGTCTTGGCATTGTCAATCTTTTTTCAAAAACGATTGGTGCTCTTGCCGGATGTACATACCTTTTCCAGGTGGTGTTGCGGCTGCAACCACCCTTCCGCCCTCCTACGGCTCCCTGGAACTTGGATCTGGTCCTTGGTTTCCTGCAAAAGGCAGTTTTTGAGCTGTTAGAGGAGGTCGATCTTAAGTATCTTATGTGGAAAACGGTTCTCCTGGCCCTGGCCTCAGCCAGAAGGGTCTCGGATCTTGGAGCCGTCGCATGTTGACCACCATTTTTGGTGTTCCATGCTGACGGAGCTGAGCTCTCCTTGCCAGAGGTGGTATCTGCTTTCCACATAAACCAGCCGATTGTGGTGACGGCCTTTGGGGAGGATACTCCTGACACTTGAACTCTTGACGTGGTCAGAGCTCTGCATATTTATGTGGCAAGGACGGCATCCATCAGGAAGTCAGATGCTTTGTTTGTCACGTATGATCCGGTCCGGTTCGTCTTACTATCCATCAGGCTTATGTCGCTGACTCTCAACCTCCTCCTTCCTCTATTACGGCGCATTCTACGCGCTCGGCGGCTGCCCGTGGGATCTCTTTTCAGCAGCTCTGTATAGCTGCCACCTGGTACCGGTTTGACACCTTTGTGGCTCCAGCTTCTCAGTTTGGACGCTCGGTGTTAAGGGGGTCTCAGTGCATTCCCGCCCGTGTTGGGAGCTCTGGGAGGTTCCCACTGTTACTCCAGTGACACCTAGTGGATGAAGGCGAAAACAGGAATTTTGTACTTACCGTAAATCCTTTTCTCGCAGGTGTAACTGGACGCCCGCCTCAGCGCTGTACCTTTATTACAAAAACGGTTTAGAGGAACGTTGAAGCTTCTTCCTGCCAGGTTTAGGTTCCGGTCATGTTTGTTGGAACTTCCTGGTATGTTCTTGTGTGGTGTGTATTGTTCAGTGTTGTTTCTCACTGATATCTTCACTTTTCAATCTATAATGGTTTGATTGTTAACGTGTGTTATGTTTAACCTCCTCTTGGAAGTGTGTCCTTTCTTCCAGCTCCCTTCGGGCACATCCTTAGGACTGCCTAGGAGGGGAAGTAGAAGGGGAGGAGTTGGCCACACTCATTTATGTCTGTCATCCCATTCACAATGCTATTGGCGCTGGTAGTATTAATGGCAGTTGGTTATTCCTGAATTCAGCTGTTCATAGCTGCAGTATTACAGGTGTATAAGGTGTGGCCCCCGTGAGAGGGTCCTGGGGTCCAGTTACAGGAAAAGGGAGAAGGCGACTATTCTAGACCCCCTCATGCAGCAGGTAACTGTGTTATTTTGGTTTGTGTATTTCTGTTAGAGCGCAATACAAAAGAACACAATACAAAAGAACACACAAATAGGCATGAGAACTTTTATTTTACTAATAAAATATCTTCAGCTCTTTACAAATAGGATTATTACAACCAGAGTGTTACATTAAATACAAATGATTAGAAATCAAAACTTAACCATGAGATTTGCAGGACCCAAAGCACCAATAGAAAATGGATGTCAAACTCCAATTCCCAACACCCTCCCCCACCAGCCGATCACTCAACCCACAGAAACCAAGCAAATCTGGAACTTCGAGGGGTGCTAGTTAAAGTCTCCCCAAATATTCAAAAAGTATAAAGAACTGTACATAAAGTGTACACAGGAGACGGGCGCTCCTCGTAATCTACATATGTACAGAATATATACAGAGGATGAACACTGAAATGCGTTGGATGTTTTACTGAACGTCCTGCTACAAGGAGGATCTGTCTACAGAGGATATTGCTACCATAACCCTGTATCTTACATAAATCATGTACAACACTAATGCAATCAGCCTGAGATACTAATGTCACCATAAAACAGATTTAACTGTTGCTTAAATAGAACGTAATAAAAGTATTGTCCCTATAACTGAAGCGGTCTGATCCCCCGTCCAACCTTCCTCTTCTCACATTGCCTTCCCTCCCTGTGCATACAAGATTCAGAGTTGTAAGCAAACCAACACAACGGCACTGCAGACGGGGCTGATTTGACACGGGCAGAGATTTATATTTGGGTTGGGTATATTGTTTCTGTGCAGGGTAAATACCAGCTGCTTTTGCATGTTGCCCACATCAGCCAGCTTTATTCCTATTACTGCAATTTAGTTCAGTTTGAACATTCCCCAACAAAATCTAACTCTCTGCTCCTGTTACATCTGCCCCCCTGCAGTGCAGCATGGCATTACCCAGTTGTGCGCTTATTTGCAACTCTGAATCTAGCCTATAAAATCACATATGGCTCCAGCCACTGAGACAGACAGATAGGAGATTGTCAAGTTCCTATAATATTATACTGGTACACAAAGTGTCTTATGCAGGGCTACATGTCATTCATAAAGAAATATTACATTCTGAAACATTGCTACATACAGAGTAAAATCTACTCTCGGTGAGTGAAGATCCAGTAGGACATCACCGGCTCACAAGTAGATACATTGGAAAACAGTAAACTCTGTTTACACACCAGAATATGAATTCACAAATTATATGATAAAACAAAATAGGTAGGTGACCCCCTTATACAACAAATGGGGGTATTTAATCAAAGCATGTAAGAGATAAAGGGGGAAATTCAGGTCTTGCCCCAGGATGTGAGGTTCAGCACCAGATTATCGCCTTAAGCTAAATCCCCAGAAATCTCCACCGTAGCCAGCGTAACCTAATGTATTGCTGGTTACATGTGAATCTGGTTGAGCAATTTGTTAATAATTGCCCAGACGGGTGTCAGACAACCAGAAGTGTTGGGTTTATCTTAACACTGTAATCCGGTCATTTGTCCGAGAGACCTACAAAGAGATCCTTAAATAGAGGAAAAAAGGTTTCCATGCGTCTTATATCCCACCTTCAATGCTTTAATATTAAAAATTGTTTAACTACTGTATCTTAATTTAGTTAATCTGGATACTCCCGCGCTCCTGTAACCCAGAGGCATAAAATGATCTATGCAGATACGTTAAGGAAATGGATACAGCAAATATCGGGTGAGACCGGACACATCAGCGGGTGCTTCCATTAACATGTCCATAATAAAAGGTCATATGTTGTATACAATTCTCCAATCTCCCAACTTAATAACACAATATACAGTATATACACAGGATGATATAAGTGATGGGTGTACATTCCACAGAAAGTCCCCCTGGGGTAACGTTACACTGCCGAACTGGAGTCGTGCCCCAAGATATGGCTTATGTTGTGCGCTGGCCGGTTTGAGGTCTTAGAAGAGTCTGAAGCTGCAGAGTGCGATATGGACAGGAGGGGAGACATGGCTGAGCCGTCGGCGGGAAGAGCCGCGGCGATCTCCGGGAAAAGGGATGTCAAGTTGAAGTTGGAGAGGTGAGAGGGGTTCGCCATGTGCATTGGAGGCATCTCGGGAAGAAGAGGGAACGTGGTTTGGGAAAAGCCTACAGGTCGTGGTGGAGACAGTATGGAGCCGAACCGGTTATTCAGACCAGAGCTGTTGGGCTTTTCTGTACTGGGGTTGGGGAAGATTTGGTTAGGGAAATACGGTATGGTGAGGTCGTTAGACAAACTCGGGTGAGCTGGTGAGTACGGTGGGTAAAAAGAGGGCAACGTGTTCTGTGGATCTACGGAGATAAGTGCAGGTGTCCGTGTGGCAGTCGTCTGTGTCACTGGGGGAATGAAAGATGCATTGGCATTAATGGGTGGGTTCATCGTACCCTCTGGGATGAATGGAAAGCCAAAATTCTGGGCCAGCGCATGCTGGTCAGCAGCTGTATTGTCAGTGGTCACTTGAGGGCTGTCCGGCATAAAGCGCACTATTCCGGCCCTCTTGTCAGTACCCGGCTGCTGGCGCCCAAGTATCATGGTACTAGGACCAGTTAGAGGAAGGTGAGGCAATGCAGAGTCAAACATATTGCCATGTCGTTGGTTCCCCGATCTGTTCCTCTCCGGCTGGCGGCCTTTGGAATCGGACTCCTCCTGCAGCGGATGTCGTGATCGCTGGGCTACCGGGGGATTGGCATGCCGCACTGCCTGCCGCTGATCAATATTTACATGGGAAACAGACTGATGGGGAAGAGGTGGATGGACCATGCCATGCATGTTAATGGACACTTGTATGTTCAGTTGGTTCTTTGCCCCCTGACCATCAGCTGGCCGGACAGAATTGGACTTCTGCATGGAACTGTGAGGGCTTGTGTTCCTTCCCTGGATGTCTCCGGAGGAAGAAGAACTGGAGAAGGGGATATTTAAAGAATTATTCCTCGATGCCACTTGTCCCATGACCAAGTCACAGCTGTTCTGTCCTTCGCCCTCTCGTCGGAGGTGGAGGGTATCGCGTGCTGGCGGGCAGCTAAACTCCAGGCTGGATGCGGAGTTATACTGTGGCCTTTGATGACCAGATATGGACCTCTGGTTTGCACTTGCCTGCTCTCCAATATGTGGGGCAAATAAGCTCTGCATGAAGCTCTGGTGGCACGAGTTTTCATTATCTCGAATCGGAAGTGTGTTTGCCAGGGGTACTTCCTGCGCCGCCTGGTACTGAAGATGCTTCTGCCGATCCATGGCTGAATTCGGATTCTGACTAATCCTATAGCTCTGTGACTGCAACCCCCTCATGCTGGATGTAGCGCCCCCATCATTGTTCCTCGAGGTCTGGATGTCAAAGTTAGCCGGCTGCTGCTGGTTCAAGCCTCCAAGCTTAAAGGTTTGGCAGTCCGGGAGCCTCTGGGAGTCCATATTGACAACATGTTCTACAGACATGCGCCCCTGAACATTATGAGCTGGTATCCCTTTATTCCTAGAAATGTCCAAATACTTTCTCATTTCCAGCTGCTCTGACACCCGTGAAGTCTGGATGGAGACTCCGAGCCTCTGCTCAGAATTGGAAGTGCTTTTACCTATAAGTGCCTCTGCGGAGTAACTGGAAACTCGATTTCTCTCCTGCCTGTGCGGCGCACACGTCATGTTCCCTGGCCGGGAGACAATGCTGGGCTGCGAAACCATCTGCTGCTCTAAACTCCTCGAAGTCATAAGCCTTTGGACTTGGTTGTGGTTTGACAAGTGCTCGGAAGACACCACAGGCCCCTGTGAGCGGCTGCCGATTTCCTGCTGATGCTGGTGACGGATATCCTGACTCGCGTGGCTCTGCGGATGAGCACCGTGTAGGCCACGGGAAGGTGTATTGTTGTCGCAGGTCTTATCCGGCTGGCCAGATCCAAAATGAGGAGGAAGCTGCTGCTGTTGCTGGATTTGTTGGCGCTGGGACTGAGCGCTTTTCTGGCGGTTCTGTTCAGAGAGATGCTTCTGTTGCATGGACAACCGTGCTGCCTGGGACCCCTGCACAGAAGCGCGCTTCTTTTGCATCTGGACCTCTTGCTGCATCATTCTTTGCTGCTGCATGTTGTGGGACTGAGCGCGGACTGAGCTGTCCACAAGCGGAACCTGGTGATGCTGCTGATACAAGTGATGCTGGTCGCGCAAATGTCCGGCCTGCTGCGGCTTTAGATAGGGGCTGCTGTTATGAAGGGGTAGCTGCTGCTGGTGTTGCTGGTGCAGGGGCTGGAGGTGCTGGTTTCCCATCTGGCCGTGCTCAGAAATGGAAGGCTGAGAACTGCAGCGAATGTCCGTCTGTCGCAGGTTTGAGTTGACAAAGTTGTTGGAGGAGAACAGGTTGGAAAGTCCCTCCCTGTGGCCTTGAAGACTCCCAGACACCGACGTAGATGGCTCGGAAGAGACATGGCTGACTAGAAGGTCATTCTGCTCTGCACCATTGTCCGGAGGTTGCAGCCGTTCAAGTCGGACTGGTGCTTGACACTGCTTTTGTCTCTTGGCTGCGGAAAGTAACCCGTCCACATGAGCGGTGCGTTTGTTCGACTCTTTCCTGCCATCCACTTGTTGTTTTAAAAGGGAATCGGCGGCCGGAGTCACCTGCATAACGGCGGAGGTCATAGCATGCATGTGCTCGTGAGCGTACTCGGATAAGGCGGATGTCACTTCTGTCTGGCTCTCGTAAGTGCTGGAGGACATGGAAGGGTTTGTGGTTACAGGGAGAGATATGTGCTCTGACGTCTGACACATACTTGCACAGTTCAAAACAGAGTGGGTAATTCCGCCTTGGTGTAGCAAATTATTTATGCTCAAGCTGGTCACACTCTGGGACTGAGACGCCGCAATCTGCATAGAGAGGCTGGTGGGATTCGCTCCTAGCGGGCAGTTACTTTTGTCCACCAAGCGGTCAGCGCCAGCGTGGGCCTTCGTGCTTAGAGTACTGAAAGAAACGGATGTAGGAGGAACATGAGAAGTATTTTCCTTGGCTGAATGTGGTTTGAACGGCAGTGGACAGTCCGCATGCGATTCTTCTGCTTCTACATTCCTGGCAACAGCATCTCCGACATCCGACTGTGTCCTTGATCTTCCCTTTGAAAGACTTTCCTGGTCGAAAAGAGCTTTTGCAGCCACTGCAACTATATCGTTCTGCTCGGAAAACCCACAAGTGTTAAATGTTGGCACTAATGAAACACCACTGATCACGTCCGCTCTACTGGTGTCTGGCAACATTGAGGCCACGGAAAAGTTCCGGCTACTTGCAGAACTACCGGACAGGGGAGAGTCCGTCTGACGGCTAGCAGCACACGAGCCACTTTCCTGCTCGGAGATACTGCTCTGACTTTGGGCAGCTTGGACAACTGAGGAGTTTGGCTTGGTTGCTTCAGAAGAGATAGACTCTTTCGACTTGACATCTCTGTATAATACCCCATGACTGTCAAGATCCTTGGTGGCGGCTTTTACAAGTGGGTTTTTCTCATTTGGATCATCGGTTAAAATCTGTACGTCCAATAAATCTGTGGCAGTTAATCTTGCAGGGTCTCCTTCAGTGAGGCAAGCTCGGGAAGTCACAGCAGTTTCTAAATTTCCATCCGAGGTTGCTCCAATCTGATCACGAGGAACCACAACAAGAGACTCTTCAACGGGCAGATGGTTGAAGTGAGCAGTGCTGGATACTACGTTAGCTTTAAGGAATTCAGGGGCTGATGTAGGTGGTCTCTGCTCATCCTGCACCATACAGACTTCATGGGTAACAAGATCCCTAGCAGACTCTGTGGGCATTGGTTCCTCGTGCATGGACTCCGGCAAAGCACTGACCACTAAGCTTGCTTGGGAAGCGATCGGTTCTTGAGATTTGTCAGCATCGCCTACTTTTTGTGGACAACCGGCTAATGCATCCGAATCTTCCTGAACGGTAGTGAGAGAGACTGGTAAAACAGGTGCACTTTCCACGGAAATCGGATTTGTATTACCAGACTGCTGATCCGGAACTTCTAAGCTCGGTGAATCTGATTTAGTTATTGCAGTGGAATCTTTCTTTACTGAAGCTCCTTTCTTACTACAGGCCTTCTTGGCGGCCTTTTTTGGCTTGGTGATGGATGGTGTCCCACTAATAGGTTTAAAAGATGAAGACTTTGCCAGGAGAGAAGGAACGGGTAAAGTGGATGTCATCTCAGCAGTGACGGGTGGCGCGCCGAGTCCAGCCACCGAAACGCAGCTCACAGGGATGTTGTTGGTGGTTAAAGCAGAGGCAGCTGGGGGATTAAGCGTAAACTGCAGGCAACTTTGTCCAGTCATCTGAGATATGTTCTGGCTCAGATTGGCCAACGCGCCAAAGGTGTTGAGTGCTACGTTTGTGTTGGGATCTTCCCCAGTTGTCGGCTGGATGATTTGCATAGGCGCCTGGTTTGAGGCGCCGGCTGAAGCGTTCATGGGTTGCAGTGCGAACAACTGTCCATTTAACGAAATTGTTGGGGGCTGTTGGTTTGATGCAGTTGTAGACACAGGCACCTGTTGGGTTGAGCTGGCAGGCTGTACAGTCGTAGGTCTGGGCAAGATATGAACAAGGTGTTTCCCGCTGTGCGTCTGTTGGACCATCGCACTTTGTACCGGGTTTGCCGGACAAGCTGCAGGGTTGGCGGCATTAATCGGCATCACCACCGACGGTGAAGGCTGAGCAGACATGAGAGGGACAGGGTTCTGGTTAGGTGCTGTTTGGATTATAACAATTTGCTGCCCCACTGCTGGTTTAGGAACAGGCGGACAGGGAGCAGGTGCCGGAGGTTGGAGGAATATAATGTTCTGATTGGCTGGAGCTGAATTGATTGCAGCACCGAAAGGCTGAGCCACCTGGATGACCTGAACAGGGGGATTTAGCGGCTGGATTGTGCTTTGCAGCTGTGGCTGGGTGATAAGGGACTGGACTGGAACGGGTTGGTAAGAAGACATTTTTACAATGACGTTTTCCACAGGATTGGAGGGCGCCATGCTGTTTACGTTAACGCAAGCAGTTATCTGCCGGTTACTCAAGTTATCTCTAGAGACTGCTGGCTGTTCAGCCGATGGTGTTGGAATAATGGCGGAGAGCGGGTTTAGCGGCTGCACAGTGTTCCCTGCCAACTGCAGAGTCGTCCAAGTGGTTTGAGTATTTCCATCTGTTAAACTGCAGACACTTCTGAGATTATTTAAGCTACTGGGAACGGACCACCTGGTCACCAGAGAAAGGGCAGATGGTAGCAACCCAGCAGAACTCGCCTCAACCTCTACAGAAGAGTTTATTTCTCTTGGAGCAATGGGAACACTTGGGTTCGAATTGGCGTCAACTTCTGTGACTGCACCTTTCACCATTTCAACACAAACAGCAGCTCCGGGCGTCTGGTCATGAATCACATTAGGAGGACCGGGCGGATTTGTTGCTGGCACGCTGGGCTGGGTTACCAGTGATGGAAGGCTGTTGCAGGTGGAAGCAGCAGGTTTGGGTACAACGTCCTGGATTTTCCTACCTGAACATTCACCCTTATTCTCTTGTCGTGCCAGCTGGTTGGAAGAAGAACTCTGGCCTGCTGTGCCAGGCAGAGAAGTAATAGGAGACGTAGAGCTGGTTGGTAAGTGGACGGTCTGTTGGGCTGTGGATACCAGGAGGCCAGTGGCGCTTGGGGCTACAGTGGTCACAGGAAGACTCAGTTCCACGTGTGGACTTGAGGTGGATGCGGACGTCGAGTTCTGCTGCCAAGATTTGTCCAGGGGAAATACGCCGGATATGGTGATGGGGGTTACCAGGTTGCATGTCCTCTGAACTGGCACAACATTGGCCGTTTGCTTCTGCAGGTTGTGACCCACGTTGAACGTGATTCCCTGGTTAGCAGAGCCAAGCTGGTTGCCATTTATGCAAAGTGGAAGCTTCGGGACCTGGTCAGCGGGGACAATTAGCGAAGCCTTTGCGCTCCTGGCATTCCCCTTCCAATGCAGTGTAGGATCGTCATACAGGCAGATGCCATTCCCCTTCAGAAGCTCGATGTAACGCCCATTCTCCCGCTGGATTTCAGACAACTCTCTTCTCAGCTTCTTGATCTCACAGGCTGGAAAACAACAAAGATGGTAAAGGAAAAATAACTCCTCAAAAAATACAAAAAAACCTATTCAGCACAATACACAGAGCAGAGGGAATAAGGTCTAAGTTCCCCGCTGTAATGCAATACCCGGATCACACAACTCTGCTACATCTCAGGGAGAGGCGGACGTGTAAGCTTGCTGAGGGACTGAGCACAGGCAGTGGCATCTGGGATAGGCATGTATATTACAGTAAGCAGTCATGTGTATGCTGTGAAGGCTCGGAACTACCGCCATCACCAAGTTAGTGTCATTCTAGCACCCTGCACCTTCCACAACCCGTCCAGTTCATGTTTCCTGCCTGGGGTGTCGCTCTTTGCTGTGATGCTTCTAACACAGGCTGTATTTCAGCACAGGGATATCGACCAAACTGTGCTAGAAGCAGTACAACAGAGAGGTTGCAGTTCCCCCAGGTAGGAAGGAGGAACTGCATGGATTTTAAAAAGGCGCAGGTTGCTAGAATGAGCACTACTTCGCGCCTCAGTGAGGACACTACTTCCCAGCAAATGGATAAGCCACACATTGGCCGTAAAGTGGCTGCAAGAATGCTGGTGCCCGTTTACAAACCTCATATAAAAACATAGACTACATATATCTAACAGAATTGGGGGTGTCATGTAAACACTTTCTCAATAAACCTGCGTCAATGTATTCAGATAAAGGGGGAAATGAATCAAGTGTTCTAAGAGAACAAATGGAGGTGCTACTTATGGCAACCAATCAGAATCTAGTTACCAAAGGTATCAGATAAATGAAAACTGGAATGTTATTGGATGTTACAAGCCATCCCACCCCCATCGATAGCAATGAACTACGTTCCATGGGAAGTTATTCTGAGTAGATAATAGAGATCACACCTACTCGATCAGGTCCCGTGGAGCCATGTTCTAGCTGTACCTGTGGGCTGTGAATGCTTAGTAACAAGGTAATAAACAAAATCGGTCTATAGATCCCCAGACACCACAACTCCAGAGAATGCCCAGCACCCAGGAAGCCCAAGCCATGGACACGTTCTACAGTAACTGGATGTACATTTCCCCTGGCTCATAGACGGAGCCCTCCTGGACCCGGGATTTGGCAGGATGGCACCTGAATTCCTGATTACTACACCCTGAGCCGGGGCCAGCCCTCACCTTGCTCCTTGTCTCCGCCATTCAGCAGCAGTTCATCGTTCTGTCTCTTGAGTTCCGTGATGTACTTGAAGGCTTGTTCCAGGATCATGTTTTTGCTCTGGAGGAAATCACAGAGGACAATGAGACGCAGTCATCGCAGTAATGAGCAGCTACAGGTTACCGATGTCACACACTGACACAGCGTGGGTCACAGGGATCCAGCACTTAAAAGGAATTGGGGTTCTAGTTTACCATTTCTAGGTCGCACTGTAACTGACATTTTTGTGAAAATACGACCATCAATCCACCCCAAATGTCCATCAGATGCGCCGTAACCCCATGCCCCCAAGGGATCATACCACCTCATATACATATCAGACCCCCATGTGTCTAGGTGCCAAAGAGACCTCTCCGTGCCAAAGAGACCTCTCCGTGCCATCCCCTCCACACCATTATACTCCCTCACCTGCCCCTTACAGCCAATAAGCTCTCGCTCAGGTCACCTCCACATGCAGAGCCCACCCCATCATCCCCTCCGCACCATTATACCCCCTCACCTGCACCTAACAGCCAATAAGCTCTCGCTCAGGTCACCTCCACATGCAGAGCCCACCCCATCATCCCCTCCACACCATTATACCCCCTCACCTGCACCTTACAGCCAATAAGCTCTCCCTCAGGTCTCCTCCACATGCAGAGCAGTCCTCATCATCCCCTCCACACCATTATACCCCCTCACCTGCACCTTACAGCCAATAAGCTCTCCCTCAGGCCACCTCCACATGCAGAGCAGCCCCCATCATCCCCTCCACACCATTATACCCCCTCACCCGCCCCTTACAGCCAATAAGCTCTCGCTCAGGTCTCCTCCACATGCAGAGCCCACCCCATCATCCCCTCCACACCATTATACCTCCTCACCTGCCCCTTACAGCCAATAAGCTCTCCCTCAGGGCACCTCCACATGCAGAGCAGCCCCCATCATCCCCTCCACACCATTATACCCCCTTACCCGCCCCTTACAGACAATAAGCTCTCGCTCAGGTCTCCTCCACATGCAGAGCAGCCCCCATCATCCCCTCCACACCATTATACCCCCTCACCCGCCCCTTACAGCCAATAAGCTCTCGCTCAGGTCTCCTCCACATGCAGAGCCCACCCCATCATCCCCTCCACACCATTATACCTCCTCACCTGCCCCTTACAGCCAATAAGCTCTCCCTCAGGGCACCTCCACATGCAGAGCAGCCCCCATCATCCCCTCCACACCATTACACCCCCTCACCTGCCCCTTACAGACAATAAGCTCTCGCTCAGGTCTCCTCCACATGCAGAGCAGCCCCCATCATCCCCTCCACACCATTACACCCCCTCACCTGCCCCTTACAGCCAATAAGCTCTCGCTCAGGTCTCCTCCACATGCAGAGCCCACCCCATCATCCCCTCCGCACCATTATACCCCCTCACCTGCACCTTACAGCCAATAAGCTCTCGCTCAGGTCTCCTCCACATGCAGAGCCCACCCCATCATCCCCTCCACACCATTACACCCCCTCACCTGCCCCTTACAGCCAATAAGCTCTCGCTCAGGTCTCCTCCACATGCAGAGCAGCCCCCATCATCCCCTCCACACCATTACACCCCCTCACCTGCCCCTTACAGCCAATAAGCTCTCGCTCAGGTCACCTCCACATGCAGAGCAGCCCCCATCATCGCCTCCACACCATTACACCCCCTCACCTGCCCCTTACAGCCAATAAGCTCTCGCTCAGGTCTCCTCCACATGCAGAGCCCACCCCATCATCCCCTCCACACCATTACACCCCCTCACCTGCCCCTTACAGCCAATAAGCTCTCCCTCAGGTCACCTCCACATGCAGAGCAGCCCCCATCATCCCCTCCACACCATTATACCCCCTCACCTGCCCCTTACAGCCAATAAGCTCTCGCTCAGGTCTCCTCCACATGCAGAGCAGCCCTCATCATCCCCTCCACACCATTACACCCCCTCACCTGCCCCTTACAGCCAATAAGCTCTCCCTCAGGCCACCTCCACATGCAGATCCCACCCCATCATCCCCTCCACACCATTATACCTCCTCACCTGCCCCTTACAGCCAATAAGCTCTCCCTCAGGCCACCTCCACATGCAGAGCCCACCCCATCATCCCCTCCGAACCATTATACCCCCCTCACCTGCCCCTTACAGCCAATAAGCTCTCGCTCAGGTCTCCTCCACATGCAGAGCCCACCCAATCATCCCCTCCACACCATTATACCCCCCTCACCTGCCCCTTACAGCCAATAAGCTCTCCCTCAGGTCACCTCCACATGCAGAGCAGCCCCCATCATCCCCTCCACACCATTATACCCCCTCACCTGCACCTTACAGCCAATAAGCTCTCGCTCAGGTCTCCTCCACATGCAGAGCAGCCCCCATCATCCCCTCCACACCATTATACCCCCTCACCTGCACCTTACAGCCAATAAGCTCTCGCTCAGGTCTCCTCCACATGCAGAGCAGCCCCCATCATCCCCTCCACACCATTATACCCCCCTCACCTGCCCCTTACAGCCAATAAGCTCTCCCTCAGGTCAACACCACATGCAGAGAACACCATAAGTACAGACTTCTCCCATCCCATCATCAACAGTGGCAAATCCCTCTGCCCTGAAATTGTTAATGAATATTTACAACATAACAAACCTCTCTGGCTGCTAGTATACACAGCAGACCCCATTCTAGTGACCATACAGTATCCTCTCTGGTGGCTAGTATACACAGCAGACCCCATTCTAGTGACCATACATTATCCTCTCTAGTGGCTAGTATACACAGCAGACCCCATTCTAGTGACCATACAGAACCCTCTCTGGTGGCTAGTATACACAGCAGACCCCGTTCCGGTGACAAGAAGACAAAACCAATTAGTACGCTTGCAGCCCGCTCCATGTGGTTGTGATAGTCTGGTTACAGCTGATATTTCATGAGAAGATAACCAATACAATAGCATATCTATCTGTTACAGAAGAAGTACCTGTTTCAGCGCTGGCGAGCACGGAATGAGGTCTCCGATCCGATTTATTCCTGAATTTATCTTCTTCTTCCTATGCCTCTCCACTAAAAACACAAGGTGGCGACATAAGAGAAAACCCGCTATTGTTATATGGTATAAGGCAGCTCCTGCACTAACTGTACATAAATGGATTACTCCCCTTCACGCCCATCTGCAGCAGACAGCAGGAGTACCGCACATGGCAGAGGCATATCCCAAAGCAGCTATGGGCCCTATTCCAAGCAGCATGGTAGCAAAATACTGAGGAGGTGACTTGTAAGAGGTTGAACCATAAGGAACAGCTGTATCCTTCAGCACAGACAGGTCCAAACATTGGGGCAGATGTATTCAGCCTGGTGAAAAGATAAAGTGGAGACAAAGTAGAAGGTGATAACGCACCAGCCAATCAGCTGTGTTTGAAAAATGAAAGTTAGGATTTTATTGGCTGGTGCGTTATCACCTCCTACTTTGTCTCCACTTTTCACCAGGCTTAATAAATCTGCACCAATGTTTGGACACTCAGCTGTTCAGGCGTGCTCAGCTGTTTGGGTGCTCTGGTATTCGGGCACACTTAAGTGTGTTGAGCATGGGTCCTCAAACTGCGGCCCTCCAGATGTTGTGAAACTACAAATCCCAGCATGCCTTGCCACAGTTTTGACTACAAATCCCAGCATGCCTTGCCACAGTTTTGCTATAAGGGAGTGTTAAAACTGTGGCAAGGCATGCTGGGATTTGTAGTTTCACAACATCTGGAGGGCCGCAGTTTGAGGACCCATGGTGTTGAGTGTTTCAAAAAGGGGCAGACTAGATGGGCCAAGTGGTTCTTATCTGCCGTCACATTCTATGTTTCTATGTTTGAGGAGCTCAAATATTTGGGTGTTCGGGCTTTCAGGCGATCGACAGTAGGAGCAGCGGCAAATGAGCGTGGCATGTGGTCGACGGGGTGAGCGACTATGACGCACACCTACATGTCAGTGGCAAGGGCCTGAAGCGCAGCTCAGCCTGGAAAATTTCCAGATATACCACCAAGGGGGTTCAAATTTTTCTGAAATCTTAAGATAAATATTTGTCAAAATGTTCTCTGCACAAAATCTTTTGTCCAGGACTGACGGGGTGTTCAAAATATATCTATCTAGCGTGTGGGAACCTTAGAGCATGTAAGCATGGAGGGTTAAAGGGCTCCATACACTACGATGATATGCCTGACCCTGAAGTCAGATGGAATTTCCCTTGAACTCCCCCCCTGGACCTTCCCGGGAGTGATTCCATTTGATTTTGTACTTTGGTGTAATTTTTGCATAAGATATATCTCATACGATTGATCAAGCCAAGATAAATCTCACGAGATATATATATCTTCTGGTATAAAATTGTACCATAAGATATATATGATGGGCTGACTTGAGGGACTGGAAATGCCAGTGAAACGTCCTGAGATATATTGAATGCGATATACAAGGTGTGTCTATTAAATTCCAGGACTGGGGCTAATACAACGGAATGAATAATAAAAAACAAACATACGTTTAATAGTCCTCAAAATAATCACCTCCGGCACTCACACACTTTTGTGCACGGCGGTACAAATTCTGGAAACACGCTTCGTAGTCCTCTGAAAATATGCTTCGAAGTTGACAGGTTACGTTTTTCTTTATGTCCTCTACGTCCTGAAATCGATGCCGTTTCAGAGCAGTCTTAAGTTTTGGGAACAAGTAAAAGTCAGGAGGTGACAAATCAGGAGAATACGGAGGATGATTAACCTCTACGATGTCATGTTTTGCCAAAAAGTGCTTCACATTGAGAGCACAGTGGAGCCTTGCGTTGTCGTGCAGTAGGAGCCAGATGCCTTTATCCATATTCGGTCGCACACGGTGTACTCGTTTAACTAACCGATGCAAAACAGCTTCTTAGTACTATTTGTTGACAGTTTGATTAGGTGGCACAAACTCGTGATGGATCAGTCCATGTGCATCAAAGAAAGCGATCAACAAGACTTTCACTTTCGACTTCTGGAAACTGAATTTTTTCTGTCTTGGAGAAGATGGTGATCTCCATTCTTTACTCTGTCTCTTTGTTTCGGGATCGTACTGGTAACACCAGGATTAGTCACCTGCCATCGTGAAAGCGTGCACACCAATCGGGAGTTTGACATAGCAGCATCTCCATATGCAATTTTCAGTAACTCGTAGGTTTCACTCGGCGTTTTCCCAATTTTGAACCAAAACTTGATATTCACTCTTTGCTCCATCACCGACCGTGACACGCGCTCTAATGAACCACCTGTGTTTACCTTCGCCAAACCGGAAATGCTGACGCAATCACCCATTTGTTCCACCTTCGCGCCTCATTGGGTACGCTATCACATCCGCATAATGACGCGTTCCTACACATTTTCTTTCATTAACTACACGTACAGTCCTGGAATTTAATAGACACACCTTGTATATCGCATGCACAAAAAGCACTCTATTTTCCATCCGATCACTGGTGCAGTATGACCAACCTAGGGGCTCCTATCAGACACCCACGGGACCGTGCATCAGCTCAGATGAAAAACACAAACGATTTGACACTATTTCATATCGGGCTGAAACGCCAAAATTGGATGAAATCGTGCAAAATTGTTCTAGTGTATGGGGCCCTTAAGACACTTACTGAGCCCCTGTCGGGATGCTGACTGATGGGATATCACATGTTTCCCCTCTGCATTCATATACCAGTAATGGTGATGCATCACAGCAGCATCCCCAGTAATGGGGATGCTGCTGTTACTACTACTACTAGGTAAAACTGCAGGATTATGGACTGAACATAATAGCTGATTAGTTATTGTTCGACTGACCACTGTTTTCAGCAAAAGTTTTACTGTCCCCTGTGGGACCCATGGACCCTGAAAAGGAAAAAGTTAATGGAATATACTAGGATATTTAAATGAGATTCTTACCCTCATTGTGACTCTCGCGGTTTTTCTTCCTAGGAGAAGGAATGAATAATATGAGTGACAGTCTAATTATTATTTGCCTATTTACACGCATACTGGGCCGTTCTGGAGTTTGGTTGCTATAGGCAACAACCCATCTAAATTAGAACTCCCATCTTGGTTAATTTACCCCTATGACACTAATGTCATGTGATCATTCTGCGCCAATGAACGGATTGCTGGCAGTTTGAGGTCCCACTGCTTCTCATCCGTTCAATCTCCCCACCATGGGCAGTTCACTCTCTCATTAATGCTCATGAATATTCATAGCAGCCCAGATTGATTTATTGTGACATTTTACACAGTGCCAGCCTATACTATAAAGTAGGAACAAACAGTCATAAAGAAATGTCAGAGGGCTTCTTCTAGGGAAATAGGGATATCCTAAGGATTGCACAGGTCCTTGGTGGTTGTATGATCCCATTACATAGTGACGTTGGCCTGGGGTCACTGAGAAGTTAAGGAGACAAAAGATAAAATATTGTGTGTAGGTTTCAGATCACCACAATAAACTGGGTTAACCAGGGTTGTGCCACAGTGTGAACGGGTCCCTGAAGAGTAACCCGGATCCAGTGACCTCGAAACCCAAACCAAGTACAGCAGGTTTGGACTGGGACGGACTGTGGTTAAGGAAAAGTGTGAATGGGTGAGCAAGGTCATCCAACCCGGGCCCCGTTACTGAGTAATCTCCCCTCGCCAGGACTCTCTCATTATTGTATCTCCGGTCTGATATCTGAGCCTGTCAATTACCATCATGATCCCTCGCTAGTCCTAGCTATTTCTGTGATGGAGTAAACCGCTTCGCAGTGGGCGGTAACGTTCTTCTGCATCCTACAATTATGTGCATAGCGCTTACCACAATGAATGTCTGCCCGTTGTGTCTGACCACGTTGGGGTCTCCTCTGGGCTCCAGGAGATGAACCACAAATCAGCTCCTGCTCCTGTTACAGCCAGTAACCCCAAGCAGACAAGGCTTATTCAGGCAGGTGACCTTACTAACTCTCTGCCTCAGGATAGCAATTTTAGGTTTAAGGAGGACATTTAACAGGCGAACAGTGATTTCTGCAGAGACTGAGATCCAGCTGCCCAACCCATAGACAGGAGCTTTCGTCTTGTAGGGTCCAACCTTAAAAGCTCTTCTCCTCATACCACTGTCTTTGCTAATGTTTGTGTTATTGATTGGCATTTTTTTTCTGACCAGTAAACAATGTATCTGAACACAGATGTTAGACAAAAATGATATATTTACTGTCTTAAGGAAGGCAGTAGACCAGGGGTGGCCAACATAGCCCTCGAGATCTCCCAACGGTACGCGTTTTCCAAATCACCTAGCTGGTGCACAGGTGTGGTTATTACTAACTGTCAAACATGCTGCATTTATTCCCACTATAGAACCACAGGTTGCCTGAGACACATGAACTGGTGGTAGATCTTGAGGACAGGTTTGGTCACCCCTACCGTAGATGGTTTACGAAGGACCAATGGATGGGAATGGGACCATATCTTCAATGGCAGATTATTCTGGTGGAATATTTTGGGTCTTTACTTGCATTTTGTGCTTTGTTTTGTAGTAACGGAGACAGAACTCTCTAGGACCCTGGACGGGTTCTTCGTAGGGTTAAAGCTCCATAACTACAGCTGAACGAACATTCATGAGACTCCAGCCAAATCGTTCACTAGGGCCCAGTGACAGCCACGGAGCAATGATGGGGGGTCATTAGGTGCCCTGCAAAGCTTTCGTTGGATGTGAGGTGCACTGTGTCCACTTACCTATGCTTGGTCTTGTCAGGACTTCCGCTCTGAGTCATCTCCGGCATGCTTACATGCAGAGGGTGGCCACTGAGGGACAAGCAGAACAAGACGGATGTTACACATGACATCCATAGAAATGCTTTCATTCCGGCAGTAAGAGAAGGGACCAGCAGAGGCCTTACTAGCTGTACAGCCAGAATCAACGCAACGTGGCCACAACGCTGCAGAAGCCCAGACATGTAGCTGCTACAGTCACGTATCCCATAAGCCAGGATGTGATGAGACACATGGGGGCTTATTCATTAAATAGTGGTGCGGACCGCTACATTTAAAACAACAAATTCAGGCTTATTCTGCATCCATTGCTGTAATCCAGCGGTTTAAGTTGGCAACAATCAGTGGCTTTGAAATCCTGCAGGTTAGTAAATAAACCCCACAGTGTCATCTCAACCTACCATGAAATATTACATATACAAAATTAGAGCAATCCCCTATGGAGTGTTTCATGGAGAGGTGCTAGACTTCTGCACACACGGGAGAACGTTGCTATGTGCAGGACAGAGGGTGCCCACAACTAGCAGGGACATCGAGGACCCAGCGCAAACCTGGTCAGCGTGGCAAATGGAGGAAGCTGTTCTGTAGGGAAATCGCTTTCCTCTGCTGTACCCACAGTGCGCAGCGAAGGGGATAGATGGGGATACGCAATAAAGTTATGATGCAAGTTCTGGTCCAGTTCTCCAGTTGGGGTCACCATACATGGTACAATTGCCTGGTGCGATGAGATGCGCGCTCCCACACACAGTACATCGCACAGCTCACATGTTACATCAGCCCCACCCTGCAGTGCACATGGTTTTGTCCATTAGAGAGTGATTGTGCTTTTCTGAGTGAATCAGAATAACCCCCACAACTCCACCCTTATACAGGCTCTTACCAGACGCACAGCCCTCAATATGTGGATTCTATTATATATCCAGGTCCCGGAAGGATCTAACCATTGTGGGCTATAAGAATGTGATCAATCCTAGAAACATGCCCAAAACCCCACTTGTACATGTATAACAGACTAGTCTTAAGGCCTTCCGACGGACGGGCGAAAGTTTATGCTTATGTAATGCTCAGAAGTTTTGTAAAGTGAAAATGTTTTTCATTTAATGGACCCTTATAGGCCTTTAACCCCTTTGTTGGTATGGCCAGAAATTTTTCGGGCTGAGCTGCGCTGCAGGAGCGGGCTCTCCCGAGAAATTTCCAGGCATGTCACTGTAAAGAAAGGGTGCGCTAGTGGTGCCTCTCTGGAACCACTGGTGCACCACCATCCCCGTCACTGTACTTCCCTGGGACGGGACCCCCCAAACCCCGCCGATCCTCCCATTCGCCGGTCGGGGAGGATAAGGGCCGCCAAACACAGGAATGCCCCCTGTGACCACGCCCCCTCCATTAACACGCCCCTGTTTTTACCGGGGTCCTGCGGCACTTACAGTGGCACTGGTTCTATTCAGAAAGTCATAAACTTTCCAACGACATATCACTATGCATAAAAACAACAGAAACAGCATGGACCCTTATGACAGCACCCTTAAGGGGTCGTCCAATTAAACCCACCTTCGAACTTAGATTGTCCCTTAAGTAAGTGTGCAAACTTTGAAGACAATTAGTTAAAGCGTTCTAGAGTTATTGTGGAACATCCATCCATCCATACACACACACACACACACACACACCATTCAATTATAGTAATGTAGATACCAGCATCACCTCACCTCCAACCTCAGGCCTGAGTATAAGGGGGTCTCACTCTGCTCTCACCATCCCCATTGCTGCTCTCTCCTCCAAGTTCCGGGCAGACAGGTCTTCGCATCCCTCAGTCTACTGAAGCCTAAACAGAGAGGACTGAAGTGGTCCTAAAATTAATGAACAACAACAACAACAACGTCACAAGAAGACAGAACATTTTTTCTTAGACCTTCTGCTAAATACATAACGGTTTCAAAGAACAATGGGAATGTGCTGCACTTTATATAAATAAGTGTGTAATCGTTGGACCACTGCTCACGTCTCCACCTTCTCATCTCCGTCCTCCTGCTCACGTCTCCACCTTCTCATCTCCGTAATCCTGCTCACGTCTCCACCTTCTCATCTCCGTCCTCCTGCTCACGTCTCCACCTTCTCATCTCCGTCCTCCTGCTCACGTCTCCACCTTCTCATCTCCATCCTCCTGCTCGCGTCTCCACCTTCTCATCTCCGTCCTCCTGCTCACGTCTCCACCTTCTCATCTCCGTCCTCCTGCTCACGTCTCCACCTTCTCATCTCCATCCTCCTGCTCGCATCTCCACCTTGTCATCTCCATCCTCCTGCTCGCGTCTCCACCTTCTCATCTCCATCCTCCTGCTCGCGTCTCCACCTTCTCATCTTGGCTGGAAGTACGCCGGGCAGAGCTCCCACTTGGCTGGAAGTACGCCGGGCAGAGCTCCACTTGGCTGGAAGTACGCCGGACAGAGCTCCACTTGGCTGGAAGTACAGGCTGGAAGTACGCCGGGCAGAGATCCACTTGGCTGGAAGTACGGGCTGGAAGTACGCAGGGCAGAGCTCCACTTGGCTGGAAGTACGGGCTGGAAGTACGCAGGGCAGAGCTCCACTTTATCACCGGCCAGTCGGCTCCCGGCTGTTACAGGCTAAGTTTAATAAGGGACAGTTAGGAGCTGATTGGCCGTTGATAAAGTACCAGGCACTTTATCACTTCTCCTCCCTTATCACTGCTTCATACATCTACCCAAAAGTTCTTTAAGTACCAACTAATAAGCTTCCAACTGTATTTTTTCAAACACAGCCTGTAACATGGCAGTTGGGAGAGAGAAAGTACCAACCAATCCACTCCTAACAGCTTGATGTATCTACCCTTCAGCACATTAGATTCAACAGTTAAGGTGTGTACACACGGTGCAATTTTGCTTGCGATTCGATTGGGATGGGATTGAATCGAACGGCAAGCAAAACGCATTGGATTTGGACTATATATTACAGATCTGTACTATATCGTCTTGCCTGCACAGTCTATTTTACTGTTCAATTTACACAAAACAGGAGCCTGCATCGGGGTTAAGTTGGTATCAAACTAGGCTGAAAACCTTTTGATTTCGATTCGATTTTGATATATAGTCAAAATCAAAACACAAAGGGTGAGATTTAATAGGATGAGAGATTCAGAAAGTGAGAGATTTGTTAAGAAATCTCCAGTTTTTTAAAGCGGCAATCATTTACACTGCAAAACCAGTTTGATTTTGATGTGTAAATGATTGCCACTTTAAAAAAACTGAATCCTATTAAATCTCACCCAATATCTCACCGTGTGCACACAGCTTAAGAGACTGAGCTATGGTTTTCCAGCTGGTTTATAGCCGGGAAATGTTTCCTGAATGCAGCTACGTTAGGTACAGAGCTGCAGAATTCCTTTACAGCACTTAGGGGTAAATGTAAGAAGCAATGATAAAGGGAGGAGAAGTGATAAAGTGCCTGGTACTTTATCACCAGCCAATCAGCTCCTGACTGTCCCTTTTGAAACCCAGCCTGTAAATTAACAGTCAGGAGCTGATTGGCCAGTGATAAAGTACCAGGCATTTTATCACTGCTTCATACATCTACCCCAGGGCTGGGCAATTGCGGCCCTCCAGATGTTGAGGAACTACACATCCCAGCATGCCTTGCATCAGTTTCAGCATGGCCACATAGCAAAACTAATGCAAAGCATCCTGGGATGTGTAGTTCCTCAACATCTGGAGGGCCGCAATTGCCCAGCCCTGATCTACCCCTTACTTACTACCAATCACCGATGTGAGAGACTGTATTTATCACGACGCCACTAATTCATGGTTCAAGTCAAGTTTGTATTCATTATTTTATTCATTTACATTTATCTTTTATAATAAACATTATTGTTATCTTTTAACCATCCCATGGAATACAATTTGATCCTTCCTCAAAAATAGCGCTGTGTTTCCTTGTATATTTCTTTTGTTTTTAGTTACTACTAGTGGGAGCGACTCCCCCACTTCACACAGCAGCTCGAAAAATAACACCCATTCCAGCGCCTGTATCCCCTTAAGGGCAATTTACCTTCTCAGCACTTACACCTGAGGCGCGAGGATGCAGAAGCCAAAGCAAAGCCCCACACAAAAGTACAACCTGTGCAATGGGCGGACTAAAGACGGTTGCCATCACATCACACCGCTTATACCCGCCTTTCCCTCATGATACCATGTGTAATCATACAGCTAATACATCTAATGGGCAATGTGACGCGGTACATACCTCCCCACTGTACAAAGTCCTGAGAGAACGACACCGTTACTTGTTGCTGCGCCACCACAATCAGGAGAGTTGGGAGACTGTTCCGCTCTCTCTCTCTTACGATATCCTGCAGCTTTCACTACATGTTGCTGTTATGTAGAAGCTCAGCTGCTCGTTGTCTGGACCCTGAGGTGCTGGGACCCTGCCGGGAAAAAAGGATAGATAGAGATATATAGATATATATATATATATCAATAAAATACTTCACTCCCCAAACCGGCAACACTGCTAAATCAATTAAACCCACTTCTGTGGAATTCAATTGTTTTAGCAGCCTCAATCAGCTCCCATCTAAACAAACGGGAGCTATCCTATTGTTTGTTCCCATGGGCGCGACTACTGTGGCGCCCTCTTGTGGTAGCGACGTACACATGTATATTACATTGGATTACCCACGAGACACCTCTAAGCATGTGCTTCTTATCACCAACAAGCTAAAGGCACGCATGAATTCCCCCATAATCTACATAATAATCGTGGATCTCGCCTCCACCAATGGACTCGAACGTGGGATGGACAGCTGTGTATATGGAAGACAACGGCCTCCGTGATAGCAAGCACGGAAGCTGGAAATAGGCGGAAAAGCAGATAGAGCTGGGGCTGGAGGGGGCTGGAAAATGATGGGTAAAACACATAAAAATAAATAATCCTAGTTTGCTGTTTGTAATGAAGCCTGTACTGTACACAGATACTGTATATATGCAGACCGTATTTATACACACACACATATACATGCCAGTACAGTACATACATACACATATATAGCAGTAGAGTACATCCGTTTGCTGAGTGATTTATTTCCGAGTGCCGCCGTCACCCCCACGCTGTACACATACTGTCAGCTATCAGGCTGACTCTCACGGAGGGCACCAGCTCATTTAAAAAGTCTCCCTCAGTTGGAACCCAGCACCAGGTTTGGAGTGTCACCCCAGGAACTAATAAATGTGTGTGTATATAATATTGCATACACAGATATATATGCACAGACAGTATGTATACACGCATTATATATATATATATATATATATATATATATATATATATATATATATATATCACACACATACATAGCAGTACAGTACCTATACATACACACACATACATACATAGCAGTACAGTACACACACACATAGCAGTACAGTACTTGCATACATACATACATAGCAGTACAGTACATGCACACATATACATACATAGCAGTACAGTATATACAAATACACATACATAGATATACATATGAGGTCATGGGTTTGTTTCCCACCATGGCCCTAACTGTGCGGAGTTTGTATATTCTCCCCTTGGTTGTGTGGGTTTCCTCTGGGTACTCCAGTTTCCTCCCACATTCCAAAAATATACAGGTACAATAATTGTCTTCCAACAAAAAGTTAACCCAAGAGTGAATGTGTGCGCGTGTAGATCTGGTAGGGAATATAGATTGTAAGATCCACTGAGGCAGGGACTGATGTGAATGTTCAAATTTTCTCTTTAAAGCACTGCGGAATATGTGTATATATAAGAAACTGTTGAATAACAAATACATACATACATACATACATACATACATAGCAGTACAGTACTTACAGACACATATACATGCATAGCGGTACAGTACATACACACATATACATACATAGCAGTACATTACATACACATATAAAGCAGTACAATACATACATACATACACACACACATAGCAGTACAGTACATACACACACACACATACATACATAGCAGTACAGTACAGTACATACACATACATAGCGGTACAGTACAAACATAGCGGTACAGTACATACCCATACATATAAAGCAGTACAGTACACACATATACATACATTACAGTACAGTACACACATACATAGCGACACAGTACATACACACACATAGCAGTACAGTACATATACATACATAGCAGTACAGTACACATATATACATACATAGCAGTACATTACATACACATATACATACATAGCAGTACACACATACATAGCGGTACAGTACATACATACACACACACACATATACATAGCGGTACAGTACATACACACACAGCAGTCCAGTATTTACACACAGTCTCTCACCTCTCTCCATCCGGGTCTGCAGCCAGGGGCAGACTCTCTTCCGCCTGCTACTGCTGCCCCTCTTCCTGGTTACCCCCAGCGCGCATGCGCGTCCTCACTGCGCTCTGCGCCGGTCAGCAGGCGAGATGGGGGAGGGGCGGAACGGATCACGGAGATCCACATGTGATTGGCTGGCCATGAATGTGAGACTACCCCTATGCCAGTGCCGTGGTGGGGTCCTAGTGCGCCCCAGATATACGTCTACGACTGTCAGCAGCTGGGTGGGCTACTGCTGCTGTGCCATACACGGTGACACCTGGTATATTTCCATGTACCACCACATCAGCCATTCACCTGCACATGGCATTCTGTTACACAGGGCATACAGACTTCCTAGCTGCCGGTAACATCTGAGGCAGGAGGCACTGCGTGTCTCAGTGGTGTCTCAATAAACTGGCGTAGATGACGATGTCAGGGGTAGAATCCACACTATTATAAGCCCAGTAGCATAGTAAAGTATGAAAAAACATTTTTTTAAGTAATCATGTAAACCTGTCTGGGTCAACCTAAGGTACATCAACTCTTTTTAGGTGTCGACCCAGATACCTTGTGCATCAAGGATTCAGTATGAAATCCTGGCGGTCGGGATCCCGGCGTTCAAAATCCCGACAAGGGGGGGGGACGTGGATCGCCCCCCCCCCCCCCTCCTCCTTTGCGGGCTCGCTACGCTCTGCCCACTAATTTATTCTCCCTCCAGGGGTGTCGTGGACACCCACGGAGAGAGATAGTGTCGGGATTTCGGCGGTCGGGATTCTGAAAGCCGGGATCCCGATCGTCGGGATTTTAACTGCATCCCTGCATCAATAATGCCATCAGTTTCTATGGAAAAGAGGCAAAGAATCTGTTAACCCACAAATTGAGCAGAGCCACCTATGATATGTATGATTCTACATTTAGACCTGTCTGTTATGGCCAATTACAGATGGAGCCTCTTTCTTCTTGGCCTTTAATAGGATTAACTGAGAACGACCAGTCACACTAATCCCCTCGCTGTAGTGTTCTCTATTGTATTGCAGCTGAGAACAGTAGGTGAAAGGAAGCATTTCCTGTGCCTAGGTACAGAAACTTAGTCAAGAAGGACCTGGCTCTATCTGTATTTCCACCAATCACTTTACTTACACATAGATAGTGTTCTAGGATGATATACAGTAGCCGTTAAATGTCGCTTACTAAAGGCAGTTTGTATGTATTTCCCAGTAGATCGGAGATAATGTGACAGGACCTGGTATAAATGCTGCAGAACCACATCACAGCGTAAGCAGGAAAGTGATGTTAGGCATTTGCGCTAGCGATACATTGTTATATACCAAGAGTAAATTATATAATTCCCCCAATAAGTCCATATAATAATTGGTGTATGTAGGGCGCAAATTGGGTTCTGTGTAATCACTTCTTAGATTTGATGGACTACAATAGTCAGTGAGAGACTGGATGGCAGGAGTTACAGACCACGTGGCCCAAGAATCATCCCCCACACAGCACAGTACCTCCTACATATATAAATCAGCCCCACACAGCACAGTACCTCCTACATATATAAATCAGCCCCCACACAGCACAGTACCTCCTACATATATAAATCAGCCCCACACAGCACAGTACCTCCTACATATATAAATCAGCCCCACACAGCACAGTACCTCCTACATATATAAATCAGCCCCACACAGCACAGTACCTCCTACATATATAAATCAGCCCCACAGCACAGTACTTCCTACATATATAAATCAGCCCCACACAGCACAGTACCTCCTACATATATAAATCAGTCCCCACACAGCACAGCACAGCACCTCTTACATATAAAATCAGCTCCACGCAGCACAGTACCTCCTACATATATAAATCAGCCCCCACGCAGCACAGTACCTCCTACATATATAAATCAGTCCCCACGCAGCACAGTACCTCCTACATATATAAATCAGCCCCCACGCAGCACAGTACCTCCTACATATATAAATCAGCCCCCACGCAGCACAGTACCTCCTACATATATAAATCATCCCCCACGCAGCACAGTACCTCCTACATATATAAATCAGCCCCCACGCAGCACAGTACCTCCTACATATATAAATCAGCCCCATGCAGCACAGTACCTCCTACATATATAATCAGCCCCACGCAGCACAGTACCTCTTACATATAAAATCAGCCCCACGCAGCACAGTACCTTACATATAAAATCAGCCCCACGCAGCACAGTACCTCTTACATATAAAATCAGCCCCACGCAGCACAGTACCTCTTACATATAAAATCAGCCCCACGCAGCACAGTACCTCTTACATATAAAATCATCCCCACGCAGCACAGCACCTCTTACATATAAAATCAGCCCCACGCAGCACAGCACCTCTTACATATAAAATCAGCCCCACGCAGCACAGCACCTCTTACATATAAAATCAGCACCACAGCACCTCTTACATATAAAATCAGCCCCACGCAGCACAGCACCTCTTACATATAAAATCAGCCCCACGCAGCACAGCACCTCTTACATATAAAATCAGCCCCACGCAGCACAGCACCTCTTACATATAAAATCAGCCCCACGCAGCACAGCACCTCTTACATATAAAATCAGCCCCACACAGCACCTCACATATAAAATCAGCCCCACGCAGCACAGCACTTCGTACATATAAAATCAGCCCCACACAGCACAGTACCTCTTACCTATAAAATCAGCCCCACGCAGCACAGTGCCTCTTACCTATAAAATCAGCCCCACGCAGCACAGTGCCTCCTACCTATAAAATCAGCCCCACGCAGCACAGTACCTCTTACATATATAATCATCCCCATGCAACGTAGTACTTCCTACATATATAATCAGCCCCACACCGCACCTCCTACATACACGATCATCCCCACGCAGCACAGTACCTCCTACATACACGATCATCCCCACGCAGCACAGTACCTCCTACATATATAGCCTGCATATGTATATAAAGCATAGTACAAGCCAATACATAGGATCAGGAAAGTGCTGCAGGTGAAATCCAGTCCCAACAGTGCTTCAGCTGCATGTTCTGCTCCCGGACACAATATGGACGAATTGTAGGAGCACAGGCCCCATAGTATTGCACTGGCCCCATAGTATTGCACTGGAGACGAGAATAAACACCTGTGTTACGTCTACAAGAAGCTGACCCCAGAAATTGTAAAGGACCAAGATGTAACATGCGCAGGGGATAGTTAGATTTGGAAGGGGTTTTTAATTCAAACTGATATCTATATTACAGCGTACAAATAAAGCAGCCAGTATTTACCCTGCACAGGAACACAATAACTCACCCAAATCTAACTCTCTCCACGTTACATCTGCCCCCCTGCAGTGCACATGGTTTTGTCCATTAGAGAGAGAATTTGATTTTGCAAGTGAACCAGAATCAGGCCCCATGTGTACACACCTAAATATTATCTGTCTGCTGGGAACAGAGATCTGGCAATGTACTGGAGAAAAATCACAATCATCTGTTCACAAACGCTCTAAAAACTGACAAGGGTTCTTCAGACAAGATGATTAAGCACATGATCAAACTGATTTGTTGAACAATTATTTGCCCATTTTTCAGCATTTGGGAGCAAATGATTGTTATAGGCTTTCCTTCATTACCAGATTATCGTTCACACCACACAGATGGGACAGAAATCTATCGGAATGTACTCGGCTTTAAGTAGGTACTTGTGCTTTACTGTAGATCAGTCATTAGCATGAAGGACAAATACCCAGCTTATGAATGAAATTTGAGGCATCATTAAGGTGCCTCATACCTCACAGAGGCCAAAGGGCCGCAACATGCAGTGCTCCAGGGGCTCCTGAACTACATACGCCAGCATTGCCTGACAGTTTTAGCATGCCCTAATAGAAATGTGGCATGAGGGCATGCTGGGATGTGTAGTCCCTCAACTGCTGCAGGGGGAATAGCTGCGTACATGGGGTAAGAAAAATGGTGCAGACATTCTGATGAAGTCCCCGGCACCTCGTGCTCATCACCGCAAATTGAATAGCCCCCTACATCTCTATGCAACATGAGACAAGTGCCATTTTTCACCTGCAAGTTAGTCACTGTTTGAAAAATAAATAAACAAGACAACACAATTTGACATCTGTCAGATAATATAGCAGACACTAGCTCGGTGTGAAGGGAAGTTCATTCTCATTACAGGGAAGACGTCCAGTAGGCTGGTCCCCAGTGTAGATAAATGTGAGAGTAGTGAGCAGGTTTCTCACCATGCTGTTGACACAGAAAGCCCCTGTGGGTCCTAAACTCTTACCAAACTGCTGCCACCACCCTGTCACACCTCTGTACACATCTTCACATTAATAACCAACAAGTCACCTTGTACAATAAAACAATGAGGTTAGAGAAAGAGGATGCTAAAAAGAAATTTGTTTTTATTTAAAGACTATTCCAGACTGATAGAAGCCGCTCATTCTCCCAAACAAATGGGGGTAAAAGGATGAAAAGCCGAAGAAAATCCATAACTCCCCTGCAAGTATGATCTCCACAAACGGAAAACATGTCAGAGTTCAACCAAACAATATATATACATATATGTGAGATTGGACAGCTCTGAAGAAGCATTCAACACACTTTTTTTTAGCTTTTAATTATTTTTTTTTTCAAGTGGAGAAGGAAGAAGAGATATTAGAAGTGTACGGTCAGAGCAAAACTCAACGGGTCTCTTTCCATATTTGGCGACAAGCAAGTGCAAGAAGTGGGTTTTGTTCGTTTCCGTTTAGTTTTCACTCTTTTGCACGTCGGAATTCTGCGCCGGAGAGGAAAGCTTCAGATTTTTCTGCAGCACGTGAGCGTCGGCCGGCTCTATCCTCTTGTAA
The DNA here is from genome assembly GCF_055691185.1 of Crinia signifera. Lineage (NCBI taxonomy): Eukaryota > Metazoa > Chordata > Amphibia > Anura > Myobatrachidae > Crinia > Crinia signifera. Next base: position 8,526,428 of record NC_139218.1, read on the forward strand.
TAGTTTTTCTTTGTTTCAATGATCTCAAAGCCAAACTTCCTGTAGAAATCTATGGCGGACTCGTTACTGATCTGCACATGCCTGTAATCAAACAAATGTATGAGATCACAAGAGAAAACAATTTGTACAGAACATGGAGAAGGAGGCAACCATTGTGCGTGGGGGTAGCCTAGACCATATTGCTGCAAACAGCCATACCCCACACAATGGCTCTCTCCTGGTTGCAGGTTTGCGAATAATATTAGGAATATTTCCACCAATGTAAAGTGTTCAGTACTTTGCCTAAAGGCAACCGGTAATAGAGACCAGGCAATAACCCCCCCCCCACACACACACACACACACACACCTTTCAAACACTTGTTATATGCAGGGACATCCCCTTTCATATGCTCCACTTCTGGCTGACCAATAGAAATGCACAGAATGGCCCAGACTGAACACCCTTACTGATGATACTATTAGATTCACTGTAACGCAGGGTTGCCTACCTGACCCTCTCCTTCAGGGAGAAAATGCTCTCTCTGTTCCTGGGCTTCCTTGGTAATGTATGATTGCCAGCACCTGTGGGGAGCTAGGTAATTGATAAGAAAGGTGTCACCACAGGTGCTGGCAATCATACATTACCAGGGAAGCCCAGGAACAGAGCATTGTGTCCTCCTGGAGAGGGGCATGCTGGTAGGTATGGATAATGTATGATTGCCAGCACCTGTGGGGAGCTAGGTAACTGATAAGGAAGGTGTCACCACAGGTGCTGGCAATCCTACATTACCAGGGAAGCCCAGGAACAGAGCATGTTCTCCCTGAAGGAGAGGGTCCAATTATGGGTCTGAAAGCATTTAACCATGTACAACTGGCGAAGAATCACGTTTGACACCGAAGCAAACTCTTTCATGTGCAATATTAGGATGTCTGCTTGCCATCTACAACCTATCATGACCTCATGTGTCATGGCCAACCTTATCTATGATGTCACAGTAACTACATCCTAATAGCAGACAGCAAAAGAAAACACAGGGGGAAAAAAACAATGTACCACAGCGAACAGTTACCATAACCTGCAATACAGGATACATCTCAGGTCCTTGTCTGACAAGTTATTTATAGTTTACATTAGTTCATGGAGATATAAGAGCTTAGAGCCATTTTTCAGAATGCAACTATCCCCATTTTTCAGAATGCAACTATCCATGGTTTTGCCACACTGGTTTACTGGATGGGAAACCAAAGGGGGATCCCGGCCTATATGGCACTATAGGTGGGTAGAAGCAGTGAACACAGGACCAGGCAGGAACCACTGACACAGGACAAGAGTGCCATAACCAGACACTTACAGGTAGATGTTGTCAAAGGTGCCGTCTTTCTCGCAGATGTTTAATACGTGGTTTAGCATCTTTGTTCCTGTGAAAGTAAAACAGTAATTTTAGCTCTGATCGTCAGATGGAAGGATGCGCAAGGGGCAAATATGAATTTAGGGACGCCGACTGAATTCACGACAATGATCTGACGTTTCTTTATGTGTACTCATTAATGGCAATAAATAAATGGTACCAATAAAGGTTTGGTTAGAGACACTGCCAGTCTCTTATGGTTAACTGTGCCAAACTGAACACCAGGAACCAGCATATGCTAAGCCCCTACCTATGTCATCTGAACCCACAAATCCAGCAGGAAGTCCAGGGAGCATATCTAACCAACACTTAGCTACAAGACGGGGGTTATACGGACATGAAAGCTAGAATTTCTGTATGACCACAGGTCATTGATAATAACTAGTTGTATGTGTGCCTGCAGGCACAGGAGAAGCATGAAGACCTACCTATTCCAAGCCTGCGGTACGGCGCCAGACAACCCAACGTCATGATGTAAAGTCTCTTCTGATTTTGAGAGTGATCGACTCTACAGCATACAGCTCCCACTGCAATGTCGTTGAAATAGGCTAAAACACAGAAAATGTATCAGAAGCAGCAATAACTGTAACTTGCCACAAATAAGTCATTATAGCAGGGATGGGGAACCTGCGGCCCTCCAGATGTTGAGCTACACATCCCAGCATGCCCTGCAACAGTTGCAGCATGGGCAAATAGCAAAACTGAAGCAGGGCACGATGGGATGTGTAGTACAACAGCTGGAGGGCCAAAGGCTCCCCCATACCTGCATTATAGTAATTGGGATGCACCTGAGAAAGTGCCAAAGCTCCTTTTATTAATAACTAATTCTCCATGTCCATCAAAATGACCGCACATCATTATAATGTCAGCGCGGGCAGCAATGCGTGGCAACATTTTAATTGCTCTGTGGGGTGCCATCTAGTGCAAAACTATTGAATTCCCCCATAGAGGTGAGGAGCAATGTTCGTTTTTTAGAATATAGGATCTGCCGAGTCACCTCAGCTGCTCTGCTCCTGCTATTTATTTACACCCTCCCCCCTTCTTTTCCCAGCCATCTTCCAACCCCTTACTGCAGCATAGGCACATCACACCTTATGTGCAAGCTTGCAGGTATATTAAGTGCGACATGCCGCAACCATAATTAGGTCGTCAAGAAAACATGTGTGAAGTCCCAATTAGGGTCAGGCTCCAATTCTCTAATAGACTAGTACAAAATCTACACACAAGTGTTGCATTTTTACGTTAACAGCGGAAGACCCCACAAGCACCTTACCGAGTTTGGCAAGCTCCCCAACTTCCAAGACATCCTTGTAAAACTTGTCATTATAGCTCACTGGGAAGATGACCTGGTTCAGCCTCTTCAGCTGCTTTATGTTATGTGGAGTCACATCTCCCAGCTCGATCCGGCTACTGGAACAAAACAAAATAGGATTAAATTATCATTCCTAAAAATACTATCTATCGATACAACGAGACTGCATTATATAGTCGTTTTCTTATACTTTCACTTCTAAGAATTTTTGTTTAAAGTGCATCGGTTCCAGCAAGAAAGTTTAATGTGCTATATAGTCAGTATGCATCAGATATACGCGGCACTTCTCGGCTCATTCCACCAAGTGGCCAAGGCACAAAGTGTCACACACAGCCCCAAGCTGCACTACTCAGCACAATTTGCCATGCAAAGGAGATCTAGTCCAAGTCAAGGTGCCATCCTCTGCCTCTAATCTGATGTCCTGGGGCACGCAGACATCACAACACTATGGCAGGGAGATCTAGCAACAGATCACAAAGCAATAATCTGTGCGTGCTCTCTCCTCCTCCCTAATCCTGATAAATGCACAACAGGTATAATCAGAGCACTGACAGCTGAGCATGTGGCCGGAGGAGTGCGGCCTCAGCGTCCCAGACAACAGACTAAAAGCTGCTATCATGGAAAGGGCATCGAATTTTTTTTTTGTCAAATGGCAAGAGGAGTGAATCCTAGAGACTGGCGCTGGGGGGAACCTCAGGGCACACTGTTTAGCTGGCGATTGGCATCAGTAGAGCCCTGTATTCTCTACCGTCAGCTAAATAGTTTCCCGTACTAGGGTAAGTGGTTACACACAGACACTGTATACACAATAGATCTAACAGCAACAACGCACAAGAAATGGATTCTACTTGTGGATCGTGAAATGTTACAATTTGGAGTTGGAAAAATATTTCATACGCACCAGAATTCAGCGCTGGTTGTATTACTCATAGCTATAAATAGCCTGTGACCGGCGGAGAAGGAATGCGGTGCCCTGAAACTGATCCCTCTGCAGATCACTCCATCAAGACCAAAATATATTTACGTACAGCTATGGCTGGTTAAATTTAGTCAGAGACCCTCATTACTGCCACATGGATGGCGAGGTGGCGTTGGTTAGGATTAATGCAAGGTCCATGTAGACCTGTGACGGGTGACAGACGGCCAACCAAGCCCTAACTTGCACCCCCAGGCACTCCTGGCTTTGTCTACAAGAGCCTGTAAGATCAATTTAAAAGGCCTGCCAATAACTTATTATAGACAGACGTCTTTCATTGACCAACTGTATTTATTTAAATGACCACTAAGGTGATGAGTACCGCGCATCGCTGGTGAAGGTTACTGGGCCGCCTGATGCAGCTGCTGCTGTGAATCACGTTGTCCATGGATAATCATCATGAAGCATCTAACCTGCCATTGCTGTAACCTATACTAGAGTGAAATAGGTCATTAAGATGCACTTTGAATTAAGATCTCCTGGGATAAGCGGGACACGCAGCCAGGTTTCTGGTCCAGCGGCATGACAATGGCATTTGGGGGATGTCTCAGGCAGTATCTCCTTTTCAGCATTGCTGTGATAAGTTTATAGGCCATAAAAAGGGGGCTGAAGATTGCTGTGTGAGCTTACAATCAAAGGGGTGAGAGGAAACAGGCGTTCAGACACACCTGCTTCACCACATGCTCTGCCTCACATTACTGGGACAGGAGGAATCTTGTCTCTGGGTCACTCACGTCAGACACAGCAGGAAGTGTCCTAAGCTATAGAACATTAATGCCACTTTCAGACCGCACTAAAAAAAAAAAAAAACGTTATTTTTCCGATTTTGAACCGCTTTGAAGAAAAATGGTATTTGGAAATGGTAAAAAAGCAGGGTCCTACCCATTTCAGACCCTTTTTTTTTGCAGTCTGAACGGGTCTGAAACGGTATTTAGGAGCCAGCCAATAGTGATCACGCTCAAAGCATATCTAATGAGCAGGCAGTGAATAATTAATGAGCAGGTGGGGACCCTCTCATTAAATATGCAGTGCGGTCGTTAGATACGCACACTTTCAAACCTCCACCCCACCCACACCTGGGCAGCGCAGGGAAGGGAATGATCCCGCTGGCGGGCAGGGGGTCCCTGCGGCGTAGCAGATGTGAGATCAGCAGCGGGGTCCCTGCAGTGGATGGGAACTACTAGGGTCTAAGCACGTTTTGCGGTGTAAAAGCAGCATAATACATACAAGCAGTCAGTAGAAGAGAATGCTCTTTTCTGCAACCCAGGCCCTATGCTACAGACACATCCTGTTATAGGCTTGTACAGCATATGGCCTCTAAATCTGTATATCATCACTGTTAATAAACCTTTATATTGAGTAAGTATCATTGTGAGAAATTAATATTCAATAGAAAAAAAATGAATAAATCTTTCAAACGAGTGACAAATAACCCTGCACTAGGATCTCCAACGCGGCGTCCAGGATGTCTAGTTACAATAGAACAGCAGATGTGCGTGCCTCTCACACAGCGCCTGCCAAGGCATAACACATCGTTAAATGGAGAGCTATGCTTGGCCGCAGGAGCTCCGCGATCGGTTCTGTAATTCCGATCAGCTTTCTACAGTTTACAGGACACCAGTGTCCAAGATTAGCAAACTGCTTCTTCCCCTGAAGCCAGCATCAGGACTGAAATGAAAAATGTACTGCTGTACATAATGCTCTAAATAGAAGTCACATTTATCATCCTCGCTTTCTAACCTGCATAGTACAACAAGGGACGCTGCTGCCAAGCAATGGTGCGTGAGTGCAGGAGGTAGTGCTACCACTGAGCTGGTTATGTACGGAGCTGTGATATGAGCAAAGCAGCTGCCTCTGCACAAGCAGGAAGCTCTGCTTCTCGCCTTCAGGTAAAAGCAGGATCCTCCCACCTGTTACAGGACATGAAAGCAGGCTGACTTGTGACCAACGCCTTTCAAGCAATGGCAATAAAAAGCACGGTTGAAAAAAAAAAAAAAAAGTTAATTGCTTTTCAGCAGTAGAATGCAGGGCAGACAGGAATGTAGTGCAGTAAGGCAACATAGCAGAACACAACCTACTAACATTAATAGTACCACCTATTACAGTTTATACCAAACCAGTCACTGCTCATTACCAATACATTCATCTTATTAATGCTGCCAGTCTCACCAGTTACTACATGCCCTCCACAGCACGTCTTCTCCATTTGTGATTAGCTTACTGGTTATCCCCATTAACCAACACTCCCCACATCTCAAAACTCCCTCTCAGCCAACCAGGGGTAACTATTATCCAAGTATTAGATCAGTGTAATAGTAACCTCATTACCTAATGCCACAGCTGCCCGCCGCAACTTGCTCACTATTAAATATTAAAATTACAAGCAAAAGCGAATAACTCACCTACATCTTTGTACACACAATGAGCTATGCACTATTTTTCTATTTGATTTTGCTTATAGAAGCAAACAGGAATCGAAATTGAACATTGAATATTTTTAGCAGCATTGGATGCAGATTCGATCCCATTGCACGCTCCTGTGTAGTGTAATACCCCTTTCACACTTGCAAGCAAGGTTCTAAGTTCCGGGTGTGACCCGGCTTGCAAGTGCTTTCACACTGGCCACCCGACCCAGAATGAAGTCGGACGGGTGGCGTCATCTGGAGGCTTGGCCGGGGCGGCGCTGGGAGATGTCAGCAACTTCCAGCGGTGCATTTTCACGGCAGTGAACGGGATCTGGGTCACACTGACTGCATCCCGTGTCAATTCCGGAATGTACCCAGGTCAGGACCTGGGTATAAATCCCAGAATGCTGAACACGGGATGCGGTGACAAGAAACCTTCACACTGAGCTATATACCGGGTTGATGCGCGTTCATATGCAAAAAGTGTAAAAGGGGTATAAATGGAATAGAAGAATGGTCTTGAATCGAAAGCAAAATCGCACTATGTGTACCCACTATTACGCTTCATCAAGATTTGCTTAAAAAACATATTATATATAGATATATATTTATCACACACCTCTAGAAGCACATAGTGGGCACAGTATGGTGCTACAAACCTGCAACGCCAGCAGACACAAAGTCATTAATTGGCGGCATAGTTATCCAATACAGGCTAATGACTGGACCTTCCTATTCACTATAACCAATGTCTTAATACCACTTCTAGGTTTTTATTCAGTAGTATATGAAATATCCCACATTATGCGAAACGTCTCATTGACGACTTGTGTAATGCTGCTGCCCATTGGCCACACCCTGCACCCCCCCCCCCCACATGCAGGGTGTGGGAGAAAAAGTGATTGGGTAAAAGAAAAGGTTTTTTTGGGGGGGGGGGGGGCGGCGGCTATAAATCTGCCCTGCAGCTCACTCTCCCACCACACAATGTACATACAAATATAGAACTGCCAGTGTGGGAAAACTTAAATGTAGTATATAACAGGAAGGGAAATGGAGGCTTGAAGTTAACCATTCCCAGAACCTGTGTAATGTCCCTGTTTAAAGGAATATTACTGTAAGCCTATGTATATACAGAAACAAGCTACAGAAAAGATTTGCATCAATGATATAACTGTCAGCAAATTATAGATATTACAGGGCCAGAGGCAAACCAGAGTACATATGACAGGGGTCACCAATATACAGGGGACCAGGGTCAGCATATTGGGAACATATGGCAGGGGTCACCAATATACAGGGGACCAGGGTCAGCATATTGGGAACATATGACAGGGGTCACCAATATACAGTGGACCTGGGTCAGTATATTGGGAACATATGACAGGGGTCAGCAGAATGGAAGTAGTTAGTAGTATATAGGCCACACGACAGGTCAGCAGCATATAGGTGTCAGAATTATGCAGGGCGCACAACAGGTCAGTAGTATCCAGGAAAAAGCATAGGTATATAGGCGGCAGCAGTATACTGGGGTAGAGGGGCAGCACCTATGACAGGGGTTTGGGGCAGTATTTAGGCGGCAGCAATATACTGTGGTAGAAGGGCATCATGGGAGGCACCTATGACAGGGGTCAGGGGCAGTATATAGGTGGCAGCAGTATACTGGGGTACAGGGGCAGCATGGGGGCACCTATGACAGGGGTTTGGGGCAGTATATAGGTGGCAGCAATATACTGGGGTAGAGGGGCATCATGGGAGGCACCTATGACAGGGGCTTGGGGCAGTATATAGGTGGCAGCAATATACTGGGGTAGAGGGGCATCATGGGAGGCACCTATGACAAGGGTCTGGGGCAGTATATAGGTGGCAGCAGTATACTGGGGTACAGGGGCAGCATGGGGTGCACCTATGACAGGGGTCTGGGGCAGTATATAGGTGGCAGCAGTATACTGGGGTACAGGGGCAGCATGGGGTGCACCTATGACAGGGGTCAGGGGCAGTATATAGGTGGCAGCAGTATACTGGGGTACAGGGCCAGCATGGGGGGCACCTATGACGGAGTCAGCAGTATACAGGGACACTATAGGTGGCACATATGACGGTGGTAGTAGTATAGGGGGCACCTATCACGTGGGTCCGGGCGGTATACAGGTGGCAGCAATATACAGGGGCAGTATAAGGGAGCAGCTATGGCGGGGGATCGGGGCGGTGTGACAGAGGACACATGGCGGCGGTGTGTGACAGCTCACCCCTTCATGATGACAGCGGGTGCTCGGAGACACGGGTCGTGTCACGGCGACGTCTCTGGGGCCGGAGTCCCGTGGTGTCGGTGGGGACAACGCGCCCCCCACTCTGTGGTAACTTGGGCCCGAGGTCTCGCTCTCTTCCGCCACCGCCGGCCCCCCCGTGCGCGACCTAAAGGCACGTGACCCGCTGACCGCGTGCACGCGCCACCCCCTACCACACTCCTCCGAATGGCGCGAAGGCTCCCGAGCCGGGAGATCGGTGCACGCGTGCGCAGAGCACCCTCCAATCCGGCGCACGGAGCTGGCGACAGCTTCACGCCTGCGCCAGCCGGGAGCCAATCAAAACCCTTTACCAGGAGGTTGGAATTGCGCAAGCGCGTTGCAGATCATGTGACCACTTACAGTCGTCGGGAAGCGCGCATGCGTAGTCAGAGCGGCTAGACGGCGCATGCGCGGTTACAATGACACGGCCAAGGAAAGACTAGCGCATGCGCAGTATCAACGCAGGAAGTTCAGCGCATGTGCAGTGCAGTACAGTACCAGTCCAGTGAGCTAGTCTACCGGCGGCAAAGCAATGTATTGTCCTTCCCACCAATGTCCTAGGGGTGATGGCTGGGACAGTGCAGCAGGCTCCCATTCATTCCACCTGTGCTACCCTTACTCTAGTATGGCAATGTTCATACAGCGAACTTCTGCATGGACTTGTGTTGTGTAAATGTAGGGAGAGAACACATATAAGTTTTGTGTGAGCTGTGTAGAATGGTGGTAATTGTGTAGTATATTTTATGGGGGTTACGGCTGATGAGGTACACTGTGTGAGAGCGGGTGTTTATAGAGTTGTCTGTTGGTTGGTATTATGGCAGTGTTTGCCATTGTGGTGGCGTGGCCAGCAGCTCTATGAGCTGCACCAACTATTCACTGCTGCCCAGCAGGTGATAAGGAGGTATAAGGGATGGCCATCGACCATCGATGATTCGAAATCATCGATGGTCGATGTCGAATACTTTCGCCATCGATGGGGGAGAACCAGATTAGGGATGGCTATCGATGTTCCCAAAACATCGATGGTCTGGACCTAGTGCTTGATGTTTTGGGCATCGATAGGCAAGGGTCGAATAGTTTGATGCCATTGATGGATGGCATCCGATGTCGATTTTAATTTTTTTTTACCCTGCTGGCCAGCTGCCCGGCTACTCCGAGTCCTAGACTGTGACTCACTTTCTGAATTGATAAATTATGTCATGTGGCGCAGCTGCAGCAGCACTGCGAGTCGGGACTGTCTCTTGAAGTTGTTTGTGCGCATGCGCGCACTGGTGGTGGCCTGCCTCTGGTCTCTCAGTGCAGCCCGGGGAAGTGAGCAGCCGTTGCATCACTCCCCCGGAAACAAGACAAGTAGACTTGCAGTTCCGTCTCACTCACTGCTGAAGGCAGCTGCTCCGTGCCCTGGACGGACTCCGGAGCAGGACAGAGCCAGGAGGAGCAGGCCGGTCTCGATGGTGCCCATCGTCTACTACTTGCGCATGCGGAGAGGAAGAATGGGCCCAGGCTGGGCGGCCGCCACCGGGAGGTGCGCGCATGCGCGATAGAACTAACTAACCTGACGCGCTGTATAATAAGGTTTATTTTGTGCATGCGCGCGGCGCAGAAGAAACATTATTATCCAGCGCATCAGTTATAGTTCTATCGCTCATGCGCGCACCTCCCGGCGGTGGCGGCCACCCCATTCTTCCGCTGCGCATGCGCAAATACACGATGGTGGGAACCATCGATGGCTGCCGATAGAATGGTTTATAGCCATCGATGGTTCCTGCATAAACTGCCATCGATGGAAGATGCGTCGATGGCCACCCCTAGCATGGCCTCGTGGGAGTGATGCAATTTGTAGGCCACATCCACTTATTTATTTACAGGTTTTTATATAGCGCAGCATATCCCGTTGCGCTTTACAATTGGAAACAACAGTGATTAAACAAACTGGGTGGATACAAATCGACATGGAGGTAGGAGGGCCCTGCTCGCAAGCTTACAATCTATAGGGATAATAGGAGGGACACATAAGGATAGAATTCCATAGCATGGCAGTCCCACCAGATTACAGGACAGTCCTGATGGGATGCAAATAGGTATAAACGCTACTGGAGGTTGTGGGGGAGTCCTGAGTATGATAAGCTGCCAGAAGATGCGAGTTTTCAGGGAACGCTTGAAAGTTTGGAGGCTAGAGGAGAGTGTTAGTGTGCGTGGAAGGGCATTCCATAGGATGGGTGCTGCCCGACAAAAATCCTGCAAGTGTAAGTGGGAGCAAGTAATGAGTGTGGATGAGAGACGCAGATCATGATCAGGCCACGACCCCCAATATCAGGCATGAGCGAGTGCCCCTCTATGAAGTCTTATGTATTTATTTGTACTAACACTCGCTGTGGTGTTTTTAGTAGATATTTTGAGGATCGCTCACAGCGACATTGACACTCAAAGGGTTAATGACCAGGCAAAGATAGCTGTCCAGTCCCAGTCAGGGGTGGAATGGTGCATAATCAGACCCCATACCAAAATTGCCATGATGCTTTAGCCTTCCACCCCATGCTGTGCTCTCAAAATAGTCCTTGACTGGACACCAGTGATGCAGTGGGATCGTCAATCCATCATGGTGGTAGGTTCGGCTACCGGGTCACCACTAAAGATCTGCTCCGGCCTCTGCTTTGTTCTCAAACCCTGCAACGTTAATCACAACCAACAAACAAAGATATGTCATCAATCATTCATCGTCACCATGAGCGCTCCGCAGCCCCAATACCACAGCACATGGTGGGCCTTATTCTAGTTCACTCTTTCTGACAAACTCCTTCTTAGATGGACAAAACCAAGTGCACTGCAGGGGGGCAGATGTAACATGTGCAGAGAGAATTAGATGTGGGTGAGTTATTTTGTTTCTGTGCAGGGTAAATACTGGCTGCTTTATTTTTACACTGCAATATAGATCTCACTTTGAAGTAAAACCCCACCCAAATCTAATTCTCTCAGCACAAGTAACATCTGCCCCACCTGCAGTGCACATGGTTTTGTCCATCTAAGAAGGATTTTGTCAGAAAGAGTGAACTAGAATAAGGCCCGGTATAACAGTAGAATAAAGTAAGCAAATGATGCTACAGCATTCAACACAGCGGGTGAAAGCTTGGTCTGGTAGGGAATCCAAGGGGTATATTCAGTGCAGGCTTAAACTTGTGACCTCTAACTTGGGATTAACCTGCAGTTTTGGGGGGGGGGGTGGACGGGGTCCCGACAGTCATTTACCCGACGTCGGTATCCCGAATGTTAAAACACCAACAGACGGGTTCCCGACGGCCACCGGCTATTCTCCCTCGTGGGGGTCCACGACCCCCATAGAGGGAGAATACGGGAGCCACCGTGCCCGTAAGGGGCTTTGTTGTGCTCGCCATGCTGTCTGAGTCCGGCCAGTCGGGATCCCGACTGTCGGAACCCTATACCACACCCATTTAGGGTGGGTACATATCAGAACGATGTGTAACTGGACAGTGGCCCCAATTCAGACCTAATTGCTGGGCTGCAGGATTTCTGAGCCCAGCAATCAGGTAAACGTCTCCCCAACGCCGCACTGACCGCATTCCCTCGCCCATGTGCACAGCTGCGAATGCGATTACTACCATGCACGAGGGGAAAACCGTTCAAAGGTACTCACCATTGAATGGCTTCCCCCTCTCTTAGCAGCACCAAGTAAGTCCTGACTTACTCAGCGCTGCAATGGCCATGGGGAGAAGGAGACACTGATGACATCAGCGGCCCTCCCTTCTTTCCGGCAACAAATGCCCACAGGGTGTCAATCAGATGGCTAGCCATCACAGGCTCCTGACGGATTAATGGCTTTCGCATGTGTAATGCAGGCTGTATGCATGCGCAGTCATTTGATAATCGACCCATGCTGCTAAAACGCAGTTGCGCAATTAAACCTGAATCGGACCCAATATTACCACTTTCACAACACTAAGCCGAGTCCGACCCAGCTTTCACATTGGACCCAGATCACCCATTATACACATAAGGGGAGTACACACCGGCTGGAGGCTGGGCGATTTTCTCAGTCAAAGTCGAGATGTTGCTGTGGGAGATAGGGCCTGATTCTGGTTCACTTGCAAAAGCAAATTTTCGCTCTAATGGTCAAAACCCTGCCGCACTGCAGGTGGGGCAGATGTAACGTGCAGAGAGAGTTAGATTTGGGTGAGTTATTTTGTTTCTGTGCAGAGTAAATACTGGCTGCATTATTTTTACACTGCAATATAGATCTGTTTGAAGTACAAACCCCACCCAAATCTAATTCTCTCTGTACCTGTTACATCTGCCCCACCTGCAGTGCATGTGATTTTGTCCATTAAAGAGAGAATTTGCTTTTGCGAGTGAACCAGAATCAGGCCCATAAGCTGGCGGCCATCCCCAGCAGACACTGCAATGTCTAGTGAAACTATTTTTGCCTGCAGTGTCTGGCCGGTGACAGTGACGCTAACGCTATCACCCGCTGTGTACACATGGGGCGAATCAGGCAAACTTTCTAAGCCATTTTGACGATGAAGTCAACGCTTAGAAGAATAGCCCCATGTGTGCACGGCTTTAGGCAATGAACAATAGACTGATCCTTTGTTCCGTCCTTCATTACACTGCAGAGGGTGACAAGTGAAACCTTCCAGTTAGCCGTTCAGCACATGGGGCACTGGTCAGTCTAGGACCCTCTGTAAACTCATGTTATATCATGGGATCTCTGTGTTCACTGCCTACATGGCTAATCTTGATTAATTTCTACTAAACTATATTTAGCATAATAAAATATTATAAAATAAATACAACTCAGCGGTATTGTTTCTGGGCACACAGTTCACACAAAACTCACTGTGTTCCCTCTACCACCGAACTGGTGCACAATGGGATTATCAGTTATTTATATAGCGCACACATATTCCGCAGCGTTGTACAGAGAATATTTGAACACTCACATCAGTCCCTGCCCCAATGCAGCTTGCCATCTATATTCCCTACCACATGTACACGCACACATAGACATTTTAGGGTTCAATTTGTTTGGAGCGAATTAACCTACCAGCATATATTTGGAGTGTGGGAGGAAACCGGGGCACTCGGAGGAAACCCCTGCAAACATGGGGTTAGGGCCATGTTGGGAATTGAACATATGAACTCAGTGCTGTGAGGCAGTAATGCTAACATTGCACCGTCCATGCTGTAAATGTTTTGTTCCCAATTATATAGCACTACAGAATATACTGGTGCTATAAAAACATATCATCACACAAACATAGTTGTGCAATACCAGACTGTCCCAATTTTCAGCCGGTAGTGTCCCCTGGTGGGGGCGCAGTTGGCAGTCCAGACAGAGGGGCTGACCATGCCCCCACACTGTGAAAATGGGGCGTGTCCTCATGGGAATATTGAACGTATAGGCCACGCCCCTTTATCGATAGGTCACCCCCTAAAATTTCGGAGCGTGCAAGGTCCCACTTCCCATCCCTCACATGTTGGGAGGTGTGCAAATCCGTGCGCTAAAACTATAAACATGTGAAAATCACAATGAAAAACACCCTCATTATAGGGGAGATATCCACAATGGCCCTTATTCTGGTTTAGTCACAGAGGCAAATTCCTTCTCAAATGGGCAAAACCATGTGCACTGCAGGTGGGGCAGATGTAACTTGTGCAGAGAGAGTTAGATTTGGGAGGAGTTTACTTCAAACTGATATCAATATTGCAGTGTAAAAATAAAGCAGTCAGTATTATTCCTGCACAGAAACAAAATAACTCACCCAAATCTAACTCTTTCTCTGCACAAGTTACATCTGCCCCACCTGCAGTGCAGCATGGTTTTGTCCATTTGAGAAGGAATTTGTCTTGTGAGTGAACCAGAATAAGGCTCGTTGACTATGCAAGTCCCAAAAACATCGGGACAGGGCCCAATTCGCTATATTGCGCGTCACCCAAAATCACCCCCTATATTCCTGTGTCCACACTGCAATCTGACAAAGAAGCATTGAAAAAGACAACCCATAAGTCGAAACGCATTGGTGGGGTGCCACTACTTTCGAAGTCTGTATGTCACCGAGTTGCCCTTTATACCAGCAAAACCGTGAGTGTGCTTCCCGGGTTTCCATCTGCCGCTTCTGTGTTTTCTGGTTCTGTATTTCATCTGGCACCGGTTTTTGTGTCATTTTTATAATAAAAAGAGGATTTTTTTACTGAATGGAATTGGAGATACTTTTGTACAAAGAAACCTTGATGAGAGTTCCACCACCCCCTTGCATGTAAGCTATAATGCTGCTTTCAGACCGCATAACTGGCTTTGACCCTGTATTTGGAAACGTTTCCAAAAACGGGTCTGCCAGATAAAACCCCTTTCACACCGCAGCACTTAAACGGTATATTACCGTTTAAGTGCCGATTTTTTGACACTGGCAGACCCGTTTTTGGAAACTTTCCAAATACAGGGTCAAAGCCAGTGCAGCCTTCAGCCCTCCCCTCCGTGCAGCTCCCCCCCCCCTCGCGCGTGTCGACCGAGAGCATGTCGACGCCCCCCGCGCATGTCGACGCCCCCCGCGCATGTCGACGTCCCCCGCGCATGTGGACGCCCCCACCCCCCGCGTGTCGGCGCCCCCCCCGTGTCGACTTACCCCGTGCCGGTACCTCCGTTGTGGATCCCGGCACTGCAGCTCAGTATGCTCGGAAAGCACTTATGAAAAAAGTGTCTTCCAGAAAATGGCTGCCCCATAGGAAACCCTGTTTAAAAAAACTGTCTTTCGTATGGGGGCAGCCATTTTCTGAAAGACACTTTTTTCATAAGTGCTTTCCGAGCATACTGAGCTGCAGTGCCGGGAACCACAACGGAGATACCGGCACGGGGTAAGTCGACACGCGGGGGGGGGCGTCGACACGCGCGGGGGCGTCGACACGCGCGGGGGGGGGGCTCCAGTGCTGTGAATACTTAATGAGCGCTCATTAAGTATTCACTGTGCTGAATTTAGGACCCAGCTCATTGGCTGGGTCCTAAATACTGTTTCAGAACCGATTTTGAGCCTAAAATACCGGTTCTGAAACGGGTAGGACCCTGCATTTTAACCGGTTAGAAAAAAACGTTTTTTTCTAACCGGTTAAGTGGTCCTGCACCTTTCAGACCGCACACATTACCGTTTTAAAACGGTAAAAAAACGGCAATATACCGTTTTTAAAGTGCGGTCTGAAAGGGGCATAAGTAAGCACCTTTTACTGATTGATATAAAGAGAAAGAAACCTTTATATAAGGGGCCCTAGACCTTCTCATGTAAGCAGAGTGTAAGCTGTTATCATATTTTGGCACGAGGTGATCCCCTAAAATAAGCCCTTTTATTACCACACAAGGGACATAGAGGAATTCACCAAACTCATCTAGCTCCATGGGACCCTTGCATATATATAGACTATATGTTTTGTGGACTACTACACATTTTGTGTTTTTTTTCTGTTTCTATTTGCATGTAACCATACCAAGTAATACTGGAAAGGACACAGTCCAGGATTTCAAGTTGGTAAAATATAATTGCTATTCAATTTATGTATATTATCCTCAGTAGAGCGCTGTCCTCCCAAAAAATATTTCTGTGATATATGCTTGTGTTTGACCAGGTTGATAACTCCTGGTAGAGGGGGCTAGCAGCACTTTTGATTGCGCATCAGAAATTCAAACCCATTTGGGTACTTCTGTATTATCTGGGCTCCCATGTTAAATGCACCCCGTTTTTTCATACCCCTACTATCCAACTACGCATGGAGTTGATTTTATATAGTGTGGCGAGCGCAGCGAGCCACCGTGCCCGAAGCGTGGTGAGCGCAGCGAGCCCCGCGAGGGGACGCGGTCTCATAAGAAAAACGGGAGTCCAGATATTACATAAGTACCTCCATTTGTTTTGTATACTTGACAATGAAGCATATTTTCCCTTATGGTATAGGCTTTCCTATTGGGTATTTAGAGCATGATTCGGACCTGCTTGCTGGGCTGCAAGTGTTCAGAGCTCAGTGAGCAGGTGAACGCCATCCGGCCGAATGCAGTTATGCACATAGGGTGAAACACCCTGCAAGGAGCGAGCAAAGGCAAACATATACTGTACCAAGGGCTCGCTCGCTGCCTTTGGTCAAAAGCCTCATCCGATAATCCCTCGCAGCCCAGCGAGTGGCTCTGTATGACACTGGTACTATGGTCTGTGATGCAGACAGTGCCTATGTGAGGGCTCTGTGCCGGAGACGGTCCCTATTTGAGGGCTCTGTGCCGGAGATGGTCCCTATTTGAGGGCTCTGTGCCAGGGATGGTCCCTATTTGAGGGCTCTGTGCCGGAGATGGTCCCTGTTTGAGGGCTCTGTGTTGGAGACAGTTCCTATTTGAGGTCTCTGTGTTGGAGATGGTCCCTATGTGAGGGCTCTTTACCTGAAACGGTCCCTATGTGAGGTCTCTGTGCCGGAGACGGTCCCTATTTGAGGGCTCTGTGCCGGAGACGGCCCCTATTTGAGGGCTCTGTGCCGGAGACGGTCCCTATGTGAGGGTTCTGTGTTTTGGATACGGTTCCTATTTGAGGGCTCTCTGCCGGAGATGGTCCCTATTTGAGGGCTCTTTGTTGGAGGCGGTCCCTATGTGAGGGCTTTTTGTTGGAGACGGTCCCTATGTGAGGGCTCTTTAACTGAGACGGTCCCTATTTGAGGGCTCTGTGCTGGAGACAGTCCCTATTTGACGGCTCTTTGATGGAGACGGTCCCTATTTGAGGGCTCTTTGTTGGAGGCGGTCCCTATTTGAGGGCTCTTTGTTGGAGACAGTCCCTATGTAGTAGTAGTACGTTTATTAATGTGAGGGCTCTTTACCTGAGACGGTCCCTATTTGACAGCTCTTTGATGGAGATGGTCCCTATGTGAGGGCTCTGTGCCAGAGACAGTCCCTATGTGAGGGTTCTCTGCCGGAGACGGTCCCTATGTGAGGGCTCTGTGCCAGAGACAGTCCCTATGTGAGGGTTCTCTGCCGGAGACGGTCCCTATTTGAGGGCTCTGTGCCAGAGTTGGTCCCTATTTGAGGGCTCTGTGTTGGAGACGGTCCCTATTTGAGGGCTCTGTGCCAGAGTTGGTCCCTATTTGAGGGCTCTGTGTTGGAGACGGTCCCTATTTGAGGGCTCTGTGCTGGAGACGGTCCCTATTTGAGGGCTCTTTGATGGAGACAGTCCCTATTTGACGGCTCTTTGATGGAGACGGTCCCTATTTGAGGGCTCTTTGTTGGAGGCGGTCCCTATTTGAGGGCTCTTTGTTGGAGACGGTCCCTATGTAGTAGTAGTACATTTATTAATGTGAGGGCTCTTTACCTGAGACGGTCCCTATTTGACAGCTCTTTGATGGAGATGGTCCCTATGTGAGGGCTCTGTGCCAGAGACAGTCCCTATGTGAGGGTTCTCTGCCGGAGACGGTCCCTATGTGAGGGCTCTGTGCCAGAGACAGTCCCTATGTGAGGGTTCTCTGCCGGAGACGGTCCCTATTTGAGGGCTCTGTGCCAGAGTTGGTCCCTATGTGAGGGCTCTTTGTGTTGCGTGCCGCCGTCCGGGATCTGCTGCACCCGGACGGACGGCAGTTCTGGCACAGAGGCTGGAGGCGGGGGACGTTGCCGGGCAACGTCCCAAGCCTCGTTCTGAGCACGGGCGTCGGGGCGTTGCCAGGCAACGTCCTTGAACTTCCGCCCGGCTGTCAGGGAACGCGCGCGCCTGACGTCATGCAGGCGGCGCGAGGTTTAAATAAATAGCCGGCGTCTGCTGGGCACAGACGCCGGTTATAGCTCTTTGCTTGTTTAAAGCATAAGCCTTAGAACCCGGTCCCTGGAGCCCTGTCAGTTCCAGTACCTTCTCTCCTGGACACTCCAGTGTCCTTCTGTTCCTGCAGCTCCAGTGTCCTTCTGTTCCTGCAGCCCCTTTGGACCTGGTCTGCCTTCCAGCCTCGGATCAGAGCCTGCGTCAGATCCACATCCGTCATCCACCTGTGGGTCACGTAAGTGCTCCTTCGGAGCCCGGTGTTTCTTCCCTTTTCCGCTCCTTTGCCCTCCGTGGCGGTTCCCCTCCGTGGGCTCACCATTTTGCTGTTGTGTCTTCCTTTCAGTTGTTTTGGTTGTTGTCTGTGGCCCTAGCTTTCTTAGGCAGGGGTGTACCCCTTTTCTTCTGCTCCCGGCTTTGGGGAATCACTTGTCTTTGTGTGTCCCCGTTCGCAGATTCCCTATTGTATCCTTTGTGTCTGCGACTGGGTCGCTATCCCCGTCCTTGGCCTGGTGCCGGTAGTCAGGGGTTATTTCTCAGCTAGGCCCTTTTAGTTAGACCATCCTTTTGAGATACCCCCTGGCGATCGTTCACCCTTTGTCTACACCTAACACCTGGCTGCATCGGGGTCAGAGCCGGCCTAACTGGCTCTGTCGAACGCGGCGGCTACAGGCGAAGCCTAGCACTTGCAGGGGTATTCCATCTGCCCGGGGGACTCAACAGAGTCAGTGTAGGTTTCGCTGTGGCCGTCCTAAACAGCGGTCCCAGCTGCGGGCTCACGCCTGACCTTTTCCCACCTGCCAGCTGTCGAATCAGTCTAAACCCAGCTGAGTTACGTAACACTTTGTTGGAGACGGTCTCTATGTGACGGCTCTTTAACTGAGACGGTCCCTATTTGAGGGCTCTGTGCTGGAGACAGTCCCTATTTGACGGCTCTTTGATGGAGACGGTCCCTATTTGAGGGCTCTTTGTTGGAGGCGGTCCCTATTTGAGGGCTCTTTGTTGGAGACGGTCCCTATGTAGTAGTAGTACGTTTATTAATGTGAGGGCTCTTTACCTGAGACGGTCCCTATTTGACAGCTCTTTGATGGAGATGGTCCCTATGTGAGGGCTCTGTGCCAGAGACAGTCCCTATGTGAGGGTTCTCTGCCGGAGACGGTCCCTATGTGAGGGCTCTGTGCCAGAGACAGTCCCTATGTGAGGGTTCTCTGCCGGAGACGGTCCCTATTTGAGGGCTCTGTGCCAGAGTTGGTCCCTATTTGAGGGCTCTGTGTTGGAGACGGTCCCTATTTGAGGGCTCTGTGCCAGAGTTGGTCCCTATTTGAGGGCTCTGTGTTGGAGACGGTCCCTATTTGAGGGCTCTGTGCTGGAGACGGTCCCTATTTGAGGGCTCTTTGATGGAGACGGTCCCTATTTGAGGGCTCTGTGCCTGAGACGGTCCCTATTTGAGGGCTCTGTGCCTGAGACGGTCCCTATTTGAGGGCTCTGTGCTGGAGACGGTTCCTATTTGAGGGCTCTTTGATGGAGACAGTCCCTATTTGAGGGCTCTTTGATGGAGACAGTCCCTATTTGAGGGCTCTTTGATGGAGACGGTCCCTATTTGAGGGCTCTGTGTTGGAGACGGTCCCTATTTGAGGGCTCTGTGATGCAGACGGTCCCTATTTGAGGGCTCTGTGCTGGAGACGGTCCCTATGTGAGGGCTCTGTGTAAAGAGACGGTCCCTATTTGAGGTCTCAGTGCTAGAGACTGTTCTCTATTTGAGGGCTCTGTGCCGGAGACGGTCCCTATTTGAGGGCTCTGTGCCGGAGTCGGTCCCTATTTGAGGGCTCTGTGCCGGAGACGGTCCCAATTTGAGGGCTCTGTGCCAGAGTTGGTCCCTATTTGAGGGCTCTGTGTTGGAGACGGTCCCTATTTGAGGGCTCTGTGCTGGAGACGGTCCCTATTTGAGGGCTCTTTGATGGAGACGGTCCCTATTTGAGGGCTTTGTGCCTGAGACGGTCCCTATTTGAGGGCTCTGTGCCTGAGACGGTCCCTATTTGAGGGCTCTGTGCTGGAGACGGTTCCTATTTGAGGGCTCTTTGATGGAGACAGTCCCTATTTGAGGGCTCTTTGATGGAGACAGTCCCTATTTGAGGGCTCTTTGATGGAGATGGTCCCTATTTGAGGGCTCTGTGTTGGAGACGGTCCCTATTTGAGGGCTCTGTGATGCAGACGGTCCCTATTTGAGGGCTCTGTGCTGGAGTCGGTCCCTATTTGAGGGCTCTGTGCCTGAGACGGTCCCTATTTGAGGGCTCTGTGCCTGAGACGGTCCCTATTTGAGGGCTCTGTGCTGGAGACGGTTCCTATTTGAGGGCTCTTTGATGGAGACAGTCCCTATTTGAGGGCTCTTTGATGGAGACAGTCCCTATTTGAGGGCTCTTTGATGGAGATGGTCCCTATTTGAGGGCTCTTTGATGTAGACAGTCCCTATTTGAGGGCTCTTTGATGGAGATGGTCCCTATTTGAGGGCTCTGTGTTGGAGACGGTCCCTATTTGAGGGCTCTGTGATGCAGACGGTCCCTATTTGAGGGCTCTGTGCTGGAGACGGTCCCTATGTGAGGGCTCTGTGTTAAGAGACGGTCCCTATTTGAGGTCTCAGTGCTAGAGACTGTTCTCTATTTGAGGGCTCTGTGCCGGAGACGGTCTCTATTTGAGGGCTCTGTGCCGGAGACGGTCCCAATTTGAGGGCTCTGTGACGGAGTCGGTCCCTATTTGAGGGCTCTGTGCTGGAGATGGTCCCTAGTTGAGGGCTCTGTGCCGGAGACGGTCCCTATTTGAGGGCTCTGGCTGGTGAGGGACCGGCCTATTTGAGCGCTGTGTGTTAGAGAAAGTCCTTTGTTCTGCATACTGGCAGTAGGTGTGCATGACACTGACGGGGATGAGTTTGGGGGCAAACAGAAGTACTGGTGTGGGGGGGTGGTGTTTGCTGTGGGATGCCCCCAAATGTCATCGTCATATATACTCTATACAAACAAATACAGGTGCATTTTTGCAATAATGTGGCTTATTTGCACCAAATTCCCCCAAGCCCACCAACAAGTCTTTATCCAAAAACAGACAGCATGCTCACATTTACATCACCACTAATACAGCCAGAAATTCGGTAGCAAGGCAGTCATCTCTATCCTATATACATGTAACAAGTAGCCAATGCTGCAACCGTATTACGACAGATGGCAGTTGAAAATCTTGCCCTCGTCCAAGATGGCGGAGGCGGCTTCATCTCACGATGTTCTTAGCGGGCGGCGGTGGGTGTCACTGTCAGCTGATCGGTGACGGACGGGTGATCTGCAGTAAGGAGGAGGAGGGTGAAGCATCATTCCAGCCGGGCCTGTGACAAGGAGCACCGGGATTCCCTCCAGCAGGTAGGCGATATCCGCGGCCCTCACGTCACTACTAGTCCGGGTCTGCCCGGCAACTAGGCCCCTGTTGTCATTCAATGGCTGCAGGTAGCACCCAGGATGTATAACCTACAGTATCTGTAATGCACCCAGTGGCCGGCTCTGCTATTCTCTCGTTAGTAATGGGAATAATCTCCATATATGTGACCTTCACTGCAGAAGGGATTATGGGTATATATTATAGAAAATGGGTATATATATAATATACATATTGCAAAACACCATATTTGCTTCTTAGTGGTAATGCTAAGCAGATTTTAGTGATCCTGCTATGAAATGCACCATTTCAGTAATGACTTTGCAGCAGGTTAGGGGGAGTCAGGGGGGCTGCATTACTAAAGTTTGCCTGTGACCCTCTCACCCCCCCTTCTGCCTTCATCTATGAGGGAATGTATGAATGAATGGGTGGCAGAGCGGTCATCGATGGGAATAATGGCTTCATCTGCCTGTGCAGTTTATCGAACAGTATATAGGGAAGATGTGTAGGATTATTATTATTATTACCAGACTGTGTGTGCTATTTATATAGTGCACACATTCTGTAGCGCTGTACAGAGAATCAGTCAGTCATTCCCATCAGTCCCTGCCCAAGTGGAGCTTACAATCTATATTTATTTATTTACTTTTCCTATCCAATAGAAACAGGCTGTTTGAGGCGGATCTGATGTCACGCTCCATCCCCGAAACCATTTCCCTGACCCAAAAGTCCAGTTACCACCCTCAAACACCCAGCTTCCTGTCAATCAACTTGTGTACGGCCAACAATTAAAAAAGATGCTGGATTTTATTGCTGGATATCCTTGAGCATGCGATCTGCAAGCCCTACGCATGTGCAGTCATTTATCACCCGTCCTGCAAACTTGCTGCCCAGCGATCAGATCTGAATAACCCCCTTTGTCCTTTCTTGAATACATCTGCGTCAGTAATTGGTGTAGACTGGCTGTGTCGGCACTCTTATTATAGTCTGGGTCTGCAGAATTTAATATGTTTTTGCAATTGTATTCATGAACAGTTTCTTATATAGTGCACCAAGTTCCATTGCACTTTACAATTGGAAACCATAATAAAATAACCTGGGTAGTTACAGACAGACATAGAGGAAGGAGGGTCCTGCTCGCATGCATACACAGTATAGGGTAATAGGCGTTGTTACATAAGGATAGGTGCTATAATGGTCACCAGGTTGCAGAGGCTTTGGCGGGCTGTGTAGTACGGGAATGTTGGCCGGGGGTGCAGGAGGATGTTATTGGATGAGAGGTTTATGTCCCAGAGTCCTCCCAGTGCATTTTTCACCCTGTATGAAGAAGGCGTGTATATACATACTATGGGTCATGAGACACAGCTCCTAAAGGGGAACGGCATTTTACAAATACTTCTGTGTCAAATAAATGGATGAATTGTAGTCTTGGAAAGAACAACTCTTGAATGAGAATATTTTTAATTCATCCCACATCTTAAGCAGCCCCCCCCCCCCCCCACCAGCCTATCCCTTACCTCCTTCGCTGTAGTGCTGTTCTCCAACCCCGGTTACTGTTAGGATTCTGCTGTCTGTATCCTGACCACATTCCTGTATAAGGGATCTGCCCCTGTGGCAGTAATATATAGCCGTGTTCCTGAGTAATGTGCAAAATCGCCCCACACCTCTCCATTATCAGGGCCACAGGGCCAATTCTGTTCTGTATAGTGGCCTATGGGTTTATCACCTCCACAGGCCAATAAGCTGCGCTTGCATCTCTGTATTGGGGCCTTCATTCGCACCCAGGACTGGCTCTTTCATTATGCGGCTCCAGATTCTGGGGGGTACCTCGAAGTTTGAAAAAAACCTGATATAAAATAGAGGATGATTCTGAGAGGCATCCTTGTCGAATTTAATGCACTCTGCAGGTGTTGTACTTGTAATAGGGCCTACACATGGGGCGATCTCTTTAGATGGCTTAGAATATATCCCTACATTGCTCCGTGTAGCGATGGGCATCACCGGAGGACACCGGCCCTCGCAGATCGCTTAGCACACAGCGCTGGCTAGGGATGCCAATCACGGGGCATTTTTTTTTCAATCCCGGGATTGGCATCCCTATAGGCATGTCCCATACACATCCCCACACTGGCCGACCTGCACATTTACTTACATTAGCCGGGAGTGGGTTTGGAGGTGCATGGTGCCTCCAGGCAAGTGCACCTCCTCCTTAGCAGACAGCAGGCGGAGGAGAAGAGGCGGGCAGGCGGGCGAAGGAGAGAGGAAGGGGGTGGGCGCACGAGCAGAGGCTGCATCAGAGTGGGTGGTGACGGTGTGGCCTGCGCAGCGTGACCTCTACTTTCACGCTACACAGGCCGCACGCCGGGGTCGGGATTCTGGAACTGCCGGGCAGCGTCTGAGCGGGCGCTCAGACGCTGCCCGGCATTAGACTGCGCATGCGCAGTCTAATCCCAAAATCTCTGACTTTTTGGGGCCGGATCCCGCCGATCTCGGGGTTGGCCACCCTAGCGCTGGCACATCGCTGTGTGCTGAGCAATCCTGCTAAACGTTCAGCCACATCTCCCTGTGTGTAGGACCCAGTTAGACGCCTCCTCTACACTTCTAGTTCCTACTACTAGCACCATGCTGAAGTTTTATCAAGGTTGCTTAAAAAAAACTTTAGGTGCCCATACACGCACCGAACCCGGCGGTGGATGTGTGCTTTGTGATGAGCGCTTCCGCGGCATCTCATCGCACAGTACAAAAAGTATGTGCTGCACATACTTTTTGTACATGCTTTTCATCGCATTGCATCACATTGCATGCACAATGCATGCGATGCGACACTATTTTTGCCCAGAACGCACACTGGGCAATTCTCTCACGACCTCCGACATTTTTAAATGTCCCCTGAACTGCACTGAGCGGAAGGATTGAGGCATTTAATACAGAAAGGGACTGTAAATGCTGAATATAACCATTTTTTCCCTGCTTTATCCATTTGGATATTGACACTTTTATTTTATATACTTCCTCAGTGTTTTCACAATGATCATCCACTCTAAGTGCCATTATCGTGGTGCATTAACATTGCCCATATATTATTATGAAATGCCTGCACAGATCACATATGGAGCTATATTTGGCAGTTATATATAATGCTGTGTACACACCATGCAATACCGTAAATCTTTTGTCGACTGACTGTGCGATATATCGTTTAGTGCATCGGTTTGTATGCACAGCTGATCCCATACACACCACCAGATTATCATTTACGATATGTATGATAATGTTTGAGATATTTTTGTACATAGTGTCTATTGTGTGATGTCGCGGGTTCTCCCCCATCCCGCAGGTCATTAATGATGATATCCGTCGTACTGCATGTACAGATGATTGAGGATAACGCGGGCTGTCTCCTATTCTTTTATGCTTTAGGCTTGCCATACTATCCCTTTTTAAACCAGAACACTCCTAAATTACACAGGGTCTGTGAATGGGATACATACGGATAGCCAACCCCAGTTATTTACTGATCAGGGCACAGACTGTCGGGATTTCAGTGTCTGCATCCTGATCCTTTTGGAGATCCGATGCTGGCGTTTAGATGGCGGTTGGGATGCCAGCATCTGTATAGAGAACGCAGGGATGCTGACATCCCCTGTGACTGGCTGGCCTTCGTTTAACCTGGTTTTATTTAGGCACAGAGTCTGTGTAATCCATGAGCGTCCTAGTTTAAAGGGGTTGCATGGCAAGCTTATGCTGGTCGCAGGGACCGCCGACAATGACATCACAACTGGGCAGGCAAATTTGGTACTTATATGTTAGTTGGGTGCCCACTATAGTTAGTACGCTCATACCCCCACTATCCATGTCAGCATGGAGTTGATTTTATATAGTGTGGCGAGCGCAGCAAGCCACCGAGCCTGAAGCATGGCGAGCGGACGCATAAAACTAAGCAAATAGCTTAGTTGGCGCCCAACTAACATATAAGTACCGCAAATTTATATCCCGGCGCTTCGACTTATGTGTAGGGTATGGCCAGCTTTAGGTGTTATGTACATATTTACCCTGGGGAATTATTGGGGCATTTGGTGGGTAATACGTATCCGTCTGTGTCATGACGGAATAATGTGCGCTGTAGCAGTGCTTGGCCTGGGAGGAAAAGGTCCATGTAACACATCCAGTGCTATACTACCAATATGCATTTAAATTCCCAGCCACACTGATGTGTGCACAGCAGTCAGGTGACCAGTCAGCTGATCAGAGTGCACAGGGAAGTGTGAGGTCAGCTCATGTGACACAGGCTGGGAGGAGGATCCCCCCCTCATTCATACAGCCTGCTCTGCTGTCCGTGTACCGGCTCCTCTCCTTACTGCACCGGACGGAGTGAGTGACCACAGAACAGTGTATGGTGACGTATCTAGTTACTGATCTGTGTTGGGTACATTGTTAGCTTGTACTATAAGGAATGGTATGTGTATTGGATGTTGTGATGTCTCTGCTACTGACTGCTTCAGTCCTATGTTGGCACTTTAGGGGCGTACATATTACCTTGCATTTAGGGGCGAGATTGACTGCAAACTAAAGGGGTATGTGTCAATTAGGTTGACTTGGCTCAGGTTGACACCTGAATTAGGTCGACAGGGTTGGAAGGTGGACGCAAGCATTAGGTCGACAGTCAAAGAGTCGACATGAGGGGTTTTTTTTTGTCCCTAATTTCCCAGGTCCCCTCACATTACTTGCTGCGCTCGGAGCACTATTTTATTCTCCCACCACGCTATAGGGCACGGAATATCGCATGTCGGCACATGTTGGCTAAAAGGAAAAACTAATGCTACTGTCGACCTTTTGACCCTGTCGACCTATTTCAGGTGTGGACCTAGGTCCTATCGACCAATGCATGTTGAGCTAATGAGCGTATCCCAACTAAAGGTCCTGCCTTTCATTCTGTAACTTGCACCAGACGGGTAAATCCTGACTGCCCGCCTGTTGGCTGTGGTGACGCTGTGACTGCAATGTTCCCCTTTCCATGGTCATCTGTGGATGACTGTACGCGGGTGTCTGTTTCCTACGCCCCGCGGGTAGCTATGACCAGATGGATGTTATTCCGCTGTTCCGTGTCTGCAGAATGTTTGGGTCCCGGCTCCTCCTCCTCCTCCTCAGCGCACATGATTCCGCAAGCTGTTCCTGACGGCTGGGAATCTGCAGAAATTGGGCCAGAGGAATAACCTGCAGGTACAGGGGTAGGCAAGCAGTGGAACTACACATCCCAGCAGGTCCTGCCACAGTCTAAGGATAAAACAGCAAACTGGTGCAGGGCATGTTGGGTTGTGTAGTTCCACAGGTCATTATACTAGTATATTTAGCGGTCTGCTGGGGTGGTTCTAGCACAGCGTGATCTGTTTCTCAATACAGACCTACCTGTGCTAGAAGCAGCAAATAGACAGTGACACCCCAGGCAGGAAAGGTACAGAATGCTAGAATGTATTATTTTATTTGACATGTTATAGAATGAGCTCTCTGATGGAGGGTCAGTATATATTGTCCTGCTATCTCTACCCCCAGACCACATTAAGGTCAGTTGCCGGCTAGCTCATTATTGTTATAAGTACACTGTGGTATCCAGGAGTGCAGGGTTTAGGGATGGGAGGGCAGGGATGGGAGTGCTGGGTTTAGGGATGGGAGTGCAGGGTTTAGGGATGGGAGTGCAGGGGGCAGTGCCCGGAGTTCCTTAGATGAGCAATTAATCACGAGCTGATATAATGCCCATCTGACATTGACCTGGCCACAGTCCTGTAGCAAGGTCACATCAGGATCCCCCTCCTGGGCATTACATGATGCCCCTGGGATGGAGGGACTGACAGTGCTGCAGCATCACCCAGCTTCCTATTTCAGAGGTTCAGCCTGGAAACTCTGTGACTCATCACATCAGATGTGTCCGCTCTGTGATTGTGCAGGAGCTGTAGTCACGGTGTGTAAGCTCTGTGTGCGTGGATGTGTGTGTCTGTGTGCAGAATACTGATGGGAAGGTGTGTAAGCTCTGTGTGTGTGGTATACTGATGGGAAGGTGTGTAAGCTCTGTGTGTGGTATACTGATGGGAGGGTGTGTAAGCTCCGTGTGTGTGGTATACTGATGGGAAGGTGTGTAAGCTCCGTGTGTGGGGGTATACTGATGGGAAGGTGTGTGAGCTCCGTGTGTGTGTGGTATACTGATGGGAAGGTGTGTAAGCTCCGTGTGTGTGGGGTATACTGATGGGAAGGTGTGTAAGCTCCGTGTGTGTGTGGTATACTGATGGGAAGGTGTGTAAGCTCTGTGTGTGTGGTATACTGATGGGAAGGTGTGTAAGCTCCGTGTGTGTGTGGTATACTGATGGGAAGGTGTGTAAGCTCTGTGTGTGTGGTATACTGATGGGAAGGTGTGTGAGCTCCGTGTGTGTGGTATACTGATGGGAAGGTGTGTAAGCTCCGTGTGTGGTATACTGATGGGAAGGTGTGTGAGCTCCGTGTGTGTGGTATACTGATGGGAAGGTGTGTAAGCTCCGTGTGTGGGGGTATACTGATGGGAAGGTGTGTGAGCTCCGTGTGTGTGTGGTATACTGATGGGAAGGTGTGTGAGCTCCGTGTGTGTGTGGTATACTGATGGGAAGGTGTGTGAGCTCCGTGTGTGTGTGGTATACTGATGGGAAGGTGTGTAAGCTCCGTGTGTGTGGGGTATACTGATGGGAAGGTGTGTGAGCTCCGTGTGTGTGTGGTATACTGATGGGAAGGTGTGTAAGCTCTGTGTGTGTGTGGTATACTGATGGGAAGGTGTGTAAGCTCTGTGTGTGTGGTATACTGATGGGAAGGTGTGTGAGCTCCGTGTGTGTGGTATACTGATGGGAAGGTGTGTAAGCTCCGTGTGTGTGGTATACTGATGG
The DNA here is from genome assembly GCF_055691185.1 of Crinia signifera. Lineage (NCBI taxonomy): Eukaryota > Metazoa > Chordata > Amphibia > Anura > Myobatrachidae > Crinia > Crinia signifera. The sequence continues at coordinate 8,554,888 of NC_139218.1, forward strand.
GAAGGTGTGTAAGCTCCGTGTGTGTGGTATACTGATGGGAAGGTGTGTAAGCTCCGTGTGTGGGGGTATACTGATGGGAAGGTGTGTGAGCTCCGTGTGTGTGTGGTATACTGATGGGAAGGTGTGTGAGCTCCGTGTGTGTGTGGTATACTGATGGGAAGGTGTGTAAGCTCCGTGTGTGTGGGGTATACTGATGGGAAGGTGTGTGAGCTCCGTGTGTGTGTGGTATACTGATGGGAAGGTGTGTGAGCTCCGTGTGTGGTATACTGATGGGAAGGTGTGTAAGCTCCGTGTGTGTGGTATACTGATGGGAAGGTGTGTAAGCTCCGTGTGTGTGGTATACTGATGGGAAGGTGTGTAAGCTCTGTGTGTGGTATACTGATGGGAAGGTGTGTAAGCTCTGTGTGTGTGGTATACTGATGGGAAGGTGTGTAAGCTCTGTGTGTGGTATACTGATGGGAAGGTGTGTAAGCTCCGTGTGTGTGGTATACTGATGGGAAGGTGTGTAAGCTCCGTGTGTGTGGTATACTGATGGGAAGGTGTGTAAGCTCCGTGTGTGTGGTATACTGATGGGAAGGTGTGTAAGCTCCGTGTGTGTGGTATACTGATGGGAAGGTGTGTAAGCTCTGTGTGTGTGTGGTATACTGATGGGAAGGTGTGTAAGCTCTGTGTGTGTGTGGTATACTGATGGGAAGGTGTGTAAGCTCTGTGTGTGTGGTATACTGATGGGAAGGTGTGTAAGCTCCCTGTGTGTGGTATACTGATGGGAAGGTGTGTAAGCTCCGTGTGTGTGGGGTATACTGATGGGAAGGTGTGTGAGCTCCGTGTGTGTGGGGTATACTGATGGGAAGGTGTGTGAGCTCCGTGTGTGTGTGGTATACTGATGGGAAGGTGTGTGAGCTCCGTGTGTGGTATACTGATGGGAAGGTGTGTAAGCTCCCTGTGTGTGGTATACTAATGGGAAGGTGTGTAAGCTCTGTGTGTGTGTGGTATACTGATGGGAAGGTGTGTAAGCTCTGTGTGTGTGTGGTATACTGATGGGAAGGTGTGTAAGCTCTGTGTGTGTGTGTGTGTGTGGTATACTGATGGGAAGGTGTGTAAGCTCTGTGTGTGTGTGTGTGTGTGGTATACTGATGGGAAGGTGTGTGAGCTCCGTGTGTGTGTGGTATACTGATGGGAAGGTGTGTAAGCTCCCTGTGTGTGTTATACTGATGGGAAGGTGTGTAAGCTCCCTGTGTGTGGTATACTGATGGGAAGGTGTGTGAGCTCCGTGTGTGTGGGGTATACTGATGGGAAGGTGTGTGAGCTCCGTGTGTGTGGGGTATACTGATGGGAAGGTGTGTGAGCTCCGTGTGTGTGGGGTATACTGATGGGAAGGTGTGTAAGCTCCGTGTGTGTGGTATACTGATGGGAAGGTGTGTAAGCTCTGTGTGTGTGTGGTATTAGTGTTCATTCTAGCACCCGCTATCTTTAAAAACCCATGCAGTTCCTCTTCCCTGCCTGGGGTGTCGCTGTCTGCTGTAGTGCTTCTAGCACAGTGTGGTCTGTATATCAATGCAAACCAGACCTGTGCTAGAAACACCACAGCAGACAGCGACACCCCAGGCAGGGAAGAGGAACTGCATGGGTTTTCAAACATGGCGGGTGCTAGAATGAACACTAGATCCCTACAGCATATACCGGCTGGTGCGTGTAGAGGCCATCACTGGCAGGGACAGGAGGTCAGCATGAGGGAATGGTGACATTACATACACTGTGATCTAGGAGCAGAACTTCCAGTTTCATACTAAGAAGTACAACAACATGTTCCCCATATGAAGCACTTCCTGGAGCCATTGTGTAATAACTATAGTAACTTGGGTGTGGTATAATAGATCGGCAATATCTAGACAGTCAATAGGTTGACAATATATAGTTGACAGGGTATTCCATACTATGTGCCCACCAGCAGTAGAGTACACACGTCACGCTGTAAACAAGGTGACCCGCTGTGCATGCCACAGGTCCTTGTGGAAAGAAACCCAATCAAATGCTTGGAAAATGTCCCAAAAAACCTCAAAAGCAGCCATTGTCATGCAGACCTTAAACCCTATCCATCTATGGTGTATTCTGGTATACTGGCCCAGAGAGAGGCCAGCCTCCACAGAGGAGCCCCGCGCTACCTGCCCCGAGAGAGGCCAGCCTCCACAGAGGAGCCTCACACTACAGACACAGTGGCCAGCCTCCAAAGAGGAGCCCCGCGCTACAGACAGCAGCCTCTACAGGAGAAGCCCCGCACTACAGGCCCAGAGAGTGAGCAGCCTCCATAGAGGAGCTCCACAACACAGACCAATAGAGAGCAGCCTCCACAAAGAAGTTCTACAGTACAGAGTGACACCAGGCTCCTTGGTGGAATGTACTGGAATTTATAACCATAGTAATAAGTGCATTCTTTGCATGCAGGATATAGGAGAGGAAGACTGTGATTACAGCAGGACAAAGACGCCTTGTGGATCACCCTATACTTATCTTCTCCTATCCAGTAATACCGCACACAGACACACGGAGCTTACACACCTGCCCATCAGTATACCGCACACAGACACACGCATCTACACCTTCCCATCAGTATACCGCACACTGAGCTTACACACCTTCCCATCAGTATACCGCACACAGACACACGCATCTACACCTTCCCATCAGTATACCGCACACAGACACACGCATCTACACCTTCCCATCAGTATACCGCACACAGACACACGCATCTACACCTTCCCATCAGTATACCACACACGGAGCTTACACACCCTCCCATCAGTATACCACACACACACGGAGCTCACACACCTTCCCATCAGTATACCACACACACACGGAGCTCACACACCCTCCCATCAGTATACCACACACACACACGGAGCTCACACACCTTCCCATCAGTATACCACACACACACACGGAGCTCACACACCTTCCCATCAGTATACCACACACACACACGGAGCTTACACACCTTCCCATCAGTATACCACACACACACGGAGCTCACACACCTTCCCATCAGTATACCACACACACAGAGCTTACACACCTTCCCATCAGTATACCACACACGGTGCTCACACACCTTCCCATCAGTATACCACACACACACGGAGCTTACACACCCTCCCATCAGTATACCACACACACACGGAGCTCACACACCTTCCCATCAGTATACCACACACACACACGGAGCTCACACACCTTCCCATCAGTATACCACACACACAGAGCTCACACACCCTCCCATCAGTATACCACACACACACGGAGCTCACACACCTTCCCATCAGTATACCACACACACACGGAGCTCACACACCTTCCCATCAGTATACCACACACACACGGAGCTCACACACCTTCCCATCAGTATACCCCACACACACGGAGCTCACACACCTTCCCATCGGTATACCACACACACACGGAGCTCACACACCTTCCCATCGGTATACCCCACACACACGGAGCTCACACACCTTCCCATCAGTATACCACACACAGGGAGCTTACACACCTTCCCATCAGTATACCACACACACACGGAGCTCACACACCTTCCCATCAGTATACCCCACACACACGGAGCTCACACACCTTCCCATCAGTATACCACACACACGGAGCTCACACACCTTCCCATCAGTATACCCCACACACACGGAGCTCACACACCTTCCCATCAGTATACCTCACACACACGGAGCTCACACACCTTCCCATCAGTATAGTTCACATACTGGCTGATATATGCTGTAGGGATCCTCCTGCCAGCGATGGCCTCGTACACGCACCGGCCGGTATATGCTGTAGGGATCTTCCTACCAGTGATGACCTCTACACGCACCGGCAGGTATATGCTGTAGAGATTTTCCTGTCCTTGCCAGTGATGGCGTTGTTCACAAGTGCAGAGAATGTGTGTAAATGATTATTGCTAGTAGGCACTGTGTACACGATGGATGGTATTGCACAGTTTTTGGTGTGCGCAGATGGAACGAGTAACGGCACAAATCCCACACACAACCTATTTTTGAAGAACAGATTGCACTGTGGACCCCTGACCAGCTTTAGGACTTTGTCAACTTTACGTTAGCACCAGAATGTCGGCATGGTCAGGATGTTGACAGCTACAGTGTCAAGACACGATTTGAGTTTTCTGTTCAGGTTAAATTAAAGGCATATGTGAAATCCCTTTGACATTAACAATGTTGATATGTCAGTGACGTTAAGGGGGGAATTCAATGGATACCGTTAAAGTCTCTTTAAACGGTGGTTATCGGTTAATTCGTTTTTTTTTTTCTTTTTTTCATCCCAAATTTAATGAAAGTATTTATTTCAATGAAAAATATTTGCTTTTTTATAGAATTTAAAGTATCCTGAATACTTTATCACCCCCCCCCCTCTTTTATTTTTTTGCATTTTGTAATTAAATTGAATTTGTAAGCTGTTTACATGATTTTACTCTTAATTATATATATTTTTTAAATCACAGATTGGCCATTTGATACCTTTTTTAAAAACATCCATTTTATTCTTAAACCCACTTTTTTTAGGGGTACACTTTCCCAGTTGGGTTTTTGGCCCAAATTCCCACAATATTGCTGTGCATCACGTGAATTGCGTTTCTGATTGCATTGTGCAGATCTAATGCTGCCCATACACTTATGCGATCAGATGTGACGGGACATCGCAATGCGATGTCCCATCGCATCAAGTGGTGCTCAGTGCAGCACCCGATGCCGCATGCCATCCTGCGATGGACATCGGGTGCTGGAAGAGGGTTGGTGTGGGGCTATGTAGGCGGGATCGGAGCTGGGGACCATAGCGGTGGAGCTTTCAGGACTTGTCGGCAGCAGCAGCTTACTTTGAAATACTGGACGGCCCTCTGATTGGCTGAGAGCTCTCTCTCAGCAGCGTCAGCCAATCGGAGGGCCGTCCAGTGTTTCAAAGTCATCTGCTGCCGCTGCCGAGTCCCACCGCCTGAAAGCTCCACCACTCCGATCCCCGCTACACAGCAGCCATGCCTCCCCTGCTGCTGCTGAGTCCCTCCGGTCCCCAGCATTAAGGTACCGGCTCCCCATCCCGGCCCCGCTCCTCGAACCCGCCGCTGCTTGCATTCGATTGCTCATGCAATCCGATAAATATTATGTGCAGCTCATAAAATCTATCGATGCAACATTCGATGGTGTGCCTGCGCATCGCGTCGAATGTCAGATTAAAAATGCATGCAATCATTCGATTTATTGGCCAGATGTGGTCTGAATCGAAGTATTGCATGCGATACATATCTCAATGTATGGGCAGCATAAGTTGCATGTGTAAAGGCGACGTGTGTGAGTAACAATGCTTTCTGCTAACTCGCACCTATTTGAATTTGACCCTTTTAGAGTCGGACCATTCCGTAGCTTGCTATTGCTAATTACATTGTGCAGGTGTGAGGAGGGGGATGTCGGTGCAGATGTCCCAGCTTTCCCCATTCTCACGGAGGTGTCAGTGGTAACGTCTGTCATCATAAGCGTGAGGCTGAGACATTCTCTGCTAGGGAGCTGTCCGTACAGACAATGCTGGAGGAAATACTGGTCAGATCTGAACCCTGCGATCCTCATTCAGTTTCATCTCTAGTGACAATTCCCATCCCTTCGGCAGGCCGGCCATCCTATTACACCAAGGGAACCAGATTTCCTTATATTCCACGTATGTGTCAATGGGGCAGATACAATTATAGTTATGTAAAGTATATTTAGATGGTAATGTGTCCAGTGGTTTCATGCAGAGCCCTATCGAGGCATACACACGGGGCAACCCCAGGGATATTCCTAAGCAATCGCTCAGAACTGAAGCACGGATCGCGTGTGTATGCCCCCAGCGGCATCGTTGCGTGTTCTCAGCAGCGGACACTGGCTGGTTCAGCTCACAGAGCGCTCTGTGCTGATCGCTTAGCTCGGGTCTTCAGTCACCCGGGTGTATGCCGCATATCACTGATGGGACATCGCTGGCACAAGCTGCGGTACATGAAGTGGGGTGTTCTCCTGAATGCGGGTACATACTGTATGACATTGTTATCTGGAGTAACCTTATAGTATTAGTTCTGGCAGACTGCGTCATGTAATCTCCTCCTTTGTGTCTTCTCCCAGGTACAGATCGGAGACTCCCAGCATTGGAACGGAACCTCTGTCCCAGGTAAGACCGGCGCTGTTCCTTGCAGTGGGTGGCACAGGGTCACTAGGTCTACAAGCACTTATATGGCCCCCCCAAAAAAACATGAATAACTTGTCAACCTTTTTTTTCATGTCAACCATATCTCTACTGTGCATGGCATATGTTCCTGGTGATCCTGAGTGATCTATAGCCCATAATCACTTCCAGGCTGCGGAGTGTGTACTCGCTGCTAATAATTCCCATTCAGTGACGGACAACAGAGACCGCCCGTATCCCCACTGTATCCCACAGAGGAAATGATGGCTCTAAATACCAGGCGCTGTTAATTGGAATAATTAGAATTACCTCGCAGTATAAATTTAGGTGCTTGGCATAATATTGGCCAATAAGATGGACCTACCAACCACAACCCGATTTGGTGTGTCCCTAACAGTGGTGACCTGTAACTGGCATCTTACAGCTGTAGTCACCATAGTTACCACTGTCACCCTCCTCATGTGGGATTACATTTCCCATTGGTCCTATTATCCTCAATCACGTGTAATTGTCTGATCAGTCATTTGATTGGTCTTGTGTCTCCAGCTTAAGGGTTTCGGCAAATCCTACCCACTGGCATTGTTTTAATGGGATTTGTAATAAACCATAAAAACTGACCCCACGCAGGTTTTTTTTTTTTTTTCTGTGTCTGTGGACATATGACACATGTGCTCTGCGTGTGCTGGTAACTGCAGCTATGTCTGTGGCCACATGACACACGTGCTCTGCGTGCGCTGGTAACTACAGTTATGTCTGTGGACACACGTGCTATGATTGGGCTGGTAACTACAGCTATGTCTGTGACCACATGTGCTATGCGTGTGCTGGTAACTGCAGCTATGTCTGTGGCCACATGACACACGTGCTCTGCGTGTGCTGGTAACTACAGCTATGTCTGTGGCCGCAGCCTGTGGGGGATCATGCGGGGACACTAAGGCTGTGGGATGAGAGGCTATGAAGCTGCGTTAGTACATGTCCTAGGATACCAGAATATGGAGATGTGTCCTGGTTCTGCAATGACACCATATCCACTTTTCTTGCAGCTATTTAAGGTTCAAACATGGATTTCTCCAAACTGCCAAAGATCCGAGATGAGGAGCAGGAAAGCCGGTTCGGCTACGTCCACGGTGTTTCCGGACCTGGTGAGATGGCAATTATGCAAGAGCTGTATAGCCTAGGGCTTGGATCTCATATAGCATTCATAGCGTAGGGCTGCAGTACCGTATAGCATAGGGCTGAATTACCGCATATTGTATGGCTGCAGTACCGTATAGTATGTATGGCATAGGGCTGCAGTACCGTATAGCATAGGGCTGAATTACCGCATATTGTATGGCTGCAGTACCGTATAGTATGTATAGCATAGGGCTGCAGTATCGTATAGCATAGGGCTGAATTACCCTTTATTGTGTATGGCTGCAGTACCGTATAGTATTGTATAGCATAGGGCTGAATTACCGCATATTGTATGGCTGCAGTACCGTATAGTATGTATAGCGTAGGGCTGCAGTACCGTATAGCGTAGGTCTGAATTACTGTATAGTATGTATAGCGTAGGGCTGGTATACCATATAGTATGTATGCGGTAGGCCTGAAATACCATTTAGCATGTATATTGTATGGCTGGGGTAGGGTTGCTGTACCTTATAGCATATGGCTGCAGAAACCATATAGCATGTTTAGCGTGGGGCTGAAATACCGTATAGCATAGGGCTTGAATTACTATATAGCATGTATAGTACAGTGTTGGTATACCATATAGCATGTATAGCGTAGGGCTGGAATACCGTATAGCCTGTATAGTGTAGGGCTGCAGTACAGTACAGTATAGCCTGTATAGCGTAGGGCTGCAGTACCGTATAGCGTAGGGCTAGAATGGTTAGATTATTTAATAGTCTGGAGTTGATTTGACCCTTCTGGTGAATATATCGGATATGTACAGCGATTACAATAATGTCTCTGTGCATTATTTTATATTATTAGGTTTGTACATATCTCTGTATTGATAACGCTTTCTGATATTTCCGATGATTATAGACCCCATTATCCAGGAACAGGTCAGGTGCTTGCACAGGTCTTTAGTTTCTGTGGAGGACCCTCCTCGGAGAGTTCGCCTGACAGCATTTGTGATATTAGAACTGTCATTAGTCCAATGACTGTTTCTGGGATAAGTCTGAGCTTTCCGTATATCGTCTGCAGTGTGTAGGCAGACAGCCTTCAGACAAAGGAGTCTATGTCCTTAATCTTGGAGATAGGTAAAGTAGCAGCCAATCAGCTCCTAACTGCTGTGTTGCAGACTGTGTTTAAAAAAAATTGCATTTAGGAGCTGAATGCTTTTGTAATTTCGGTCTCCAATGCTTACTACATAGACCCCAGGGGAACATCAGGGGATCGCCCAGCGGCAGGGGCGTAACTAACTATTCAGCGCCCCCCCGCCGCACGTTTATTCGGTGCCCCCCACCTAACCTGCCCCCCCTTCTTACCCGCGGTCTGCGTCGTCTCGCCCGGCTCTCTGTCGGGACCTTCCTGACGTCACGGCCGGCTCCTGCTGCTACAATGAAAACGGACTCTTAGAAAATGGCTGCCCCCATACTGCAGACAGAAAACTGTCTGCAGTATGGGGGCAGACATTTTCTAATTGTCAGTTTTCATTGCAGCAGGAGCCGGCCGGGACCGTGACGTCAGGAAGGTCCCGACAGAGAGCCGGGCGAGACGCAGACCGCGGGCAACTATAGCCCCGCAGCCCCCCCCCCGGCGGCACCCCCACCGCGGGGGCTGCGAAGCTATAGTTACGCCGCCCAGCAGTTTTTGCTAGTCGTTCCCCTGGGATCGCAAGCCGGACTGATGTCTGCTGGGGGAGGGCGTCACAGCAGCACCCGCCTCTCTTTTGTCGATCTGCAGATGAAATAAGTCAGGTCAGACCATTGAATGATTTCTTTCCCCTTCGCCGCATGTGAGGGGTTGCGGGCTACAGGCAGGGGTAATCCGAAGGAGATAGTGGGAAAGCTTTTATCCCGCTTTCGGTTCCTAATGTAATAGATCCATATTATGTCTTTTGAAAATGTTGCTCCTTTCATTAGACACCACCCAGTCCCCCAGGCAGCTTCTGGTGCCATTAGATACTTACATTACATCTATTAGATACGTAGACGGACATGTCCCTTAGGATGTAGATGTTGTGTTATGTTATCGGTAACCCTGGCAACCTTCTCAGTCCCCGTCCCACCATAACACTCTACCTGGTTTCTCCTACAGTGGTCACCGCGTCCAATATGGCGGGAGCGGCCATGTATGAACTGGTGCGCGTGGGACACTGCGAGCTGGTGGGAGAGATCATCCGTCTAGAAGGGGACATGGCTACCATCCAAGTCTATGAAGAGACCTGTATCCTTTCCGAGGCAGATCCCACTGCTCTGCCTGTGTCTGTGACACTTATGTCAGAGATGAGTCCTTTCCCGATCACGTGTCCCTTCCATTATTCTCGCCTGTATTCAGTCTACGTTGGTGTCCGCTCTCTAGTTCTGTCATCAGCGTCATTGCTGCCAAGTCCCTGTTCTACGTCCTTCTGTGTGGGGAGGTGGACTGGGATTTTACTCACATTTACAAGGCTATTGTTATTGAAATCACATACAGCGTATACCACAGGCACTGTCTGATGTGGGATCAATAAGATAATACTGACAGTATGTATGTAACGTAATGGCTTTAGTGTTGTCTGCTCTCATAGAGCTGGAGGACTGTCGCAGTGATCTGTCCTAGATGAGCGTCACCATGATGACTGTCTGTGAGTGTGGGTGCTCGAGGACGGGATGAGTGTCACCATGACGACTGTCTGTGAGTGCGGGTGCTCCGATGACTCTGACCAGGATGCTTGTCACCATGATGACTGTCTGTGAGTGTGGGTGCTCGAGGACGGGATGAGTGTCACCATGATGACTGTCTATGTGAGTGCGGGTGCTCCGAGGATGGGATGAGTGTCACCATGATGACTGTCTATGTGAGTGCGGGTGCTCCGTGGATGGGATGAGTGTCACCACGATGACTGTCTGTGAGTGTGGGTGCTCCGAGGACGGGATGAGTGTCACCATGATGACTGTCTATGTGAGTGCTGGTGCTCCGAGGACGGGATGAGTGTCACCATGATTGTCTGTGAGTGTGGGTGCTCCGAGGACGGGATGAGTGTCACCATGATGACTGTCTGTGAGTGCGGGTGCTCCGAGGACGGGATGAGTGTCACCATGATGACTGTCTGTGAGTGCGGGTGCTCCGAGGACGGGATGAGTGTCACCATGATTGTCTGTGAGTGTGGGTGCTCCGAGGACGGGATGAGTGTCACCATGATGACTGTCTATGTGAGTGTGGGTGCTCCGAGGACGGCATGAGTGTCACCATGATGACTGTCTGTGAGTGCGGGTGCTCCGAGGACTGGATGAGTGTCACCATGATGACTGTCTGTGAGTGCGGGTGCTCCGAGGACGGGATGAGTGTCACCATGATGACTGTCTGTGAGTGCGGGTGCTCCGAGGACGGGATGAGTGTCACCATGATGACTGTCTGTGAGTGCGGGTGCTCCGAGGACGGGATGAGTGTCACCATGATTGTCTGTGAGTGTGGGTGCTCCGAGGACGGGATGAGTGTCACCATGATGACTGTCTGTGAGTGCGGGTGCTCCGAGGACGGGATGAGTGTCACCATGATTGTCTGTGAGTGTGGGTGCTCCGAGGACGGGATGAGTGTCACCATGACGACTGTCTGTGAGTGCGGGTGTTCCCGGGACTCTGGCTGGGACGAGTGTCACCATGACGACTGTCTGTGAGTGCGGGTGTTCCCGGGACTCTGGCCGGGACGAGTGTCACCATGACGACTGTCTGTGAGTGCGGTTGCTCCGAGGACTCTGACCAGGATGCGTGTCACCATGACGACTGTCTGTGAGTGCGGGTGCTCCGAGGACTCTCGCCAGGATGCGTGTCACCATGACGACTGTCTGAGTGCGGGTGCTCCGAGGACTCTGACCGGGATGCTTGTCACCATGACGACTGTCTGTGAGTGCGGGTGCTCCAAGGACTGACCAGGATGCTTGTCACCATGATGACAGATGTGATTACGACCAGCTATATAACGTTTCCTCAGCTCCGCTCGCACAGCTGGCGTGTCAGTTGGAGACCCCGTACTACGCACCGGGAAGCCTCTCTCCGTGGAGCTGGGGCCTGGCATTATGGGGTCCATTTTTGATGGTATCCAGAGGCCTCTGAAGGACATTAGTGATTCCACACAGAGCATCTATATTCCCAGGGGTGTGAATGTGACCGCCCTCAGCAGAGACATCAAGTGGGAGTTCAGTCCATATAAGAGTCTCCGGGTGAGTGAGTCCTGTGTATGGGATCTGGGCTTCCTGTCCGTGCTGATCCACCCCCCCCCCCCCCCCCCCCCCCCTGTGTAGATCTATTAACTATAATATACCAATAGACTCCAGTAGTTGTCCCCTTTTCCATGTACACAGATACTGTCATTACTATTAATTTTATAGCCACTGCCTGCTGGGACCTGGGGATAGTGTATGTACACATCCCGTGGGGATAGTACACGTCCCGTGCGGATGGCTGTCTATAGTCACCAGTCACATTGTATAGTGTTGTAGTCCGGTACATCATCTAGTGTCAGTCTGTGACATTCAGGAGGTTCATTCCGCAGTTCTCTGTCCATCCTGCAGGTCGGCAGTCACATCACCGGAGGAGACATATATGGATCAGTATTTGAAAATTCTCTCATCAAACACAAGATCATGCTACCTCCTCGCAGCCGTGGCACCGTCACCTACCTGGCACCACCTGGGCACTACGACACATCGGTGAGATTAGTTCTACATCTGTGATAGTGATGTTACTTGCTGCGCCGGGGACCTGAGCTGGGGCGTGCCGACTGCGTGGGGGACCTGAGCTGGGGCGTGCCGACTGCGTGGGGGACCTGAGCTGGGGCGTGCCGACTGCGTGGGGGACCTGAGCTGGGGCGTGCCGGCTGTGTGGGGGATGTTGTGCTTGGGGCGTGCTGGCTACGTGGGGGCGCTGAGTTGGGACTTGCTGGCTGGCGATGTATGGGGCACCCTGTGCTTTGCAGGATGTGTGTTGGATGCTCTGCGCCGGCTGTGTGTGGGGTGCTGCGCTCTGCGCCGGCTGTGTGTGGGGTGCTGCGCTCTGCGCCGGCTGTGTGTGGGACGCGGCTCTGCGCCGGCAATGTACCGCTTCTTCGTAGGGATAATCCGTTTGTGTAACAGAAAGGACAAAGGACGCATAACCCATTGTCTTGTCCACTTTTCCCTCCCTCAGGATGTGGTCTTGGAGTTAGAGTTCGAGGGCGTCAAAGAGAAGTTCACAATGGTCCAAGTGTGGCCAGTGAGAACCGTGCGACCGGTGACTGAGAAGCTACCGGCAAACCACCCGCTGCTGACCGGGCAGAGAGTGCTGGATGCGCTGTTCCCGTGAGTTCTCCCACGTGTGGGTGTGTGTCTGTGTGTGAGAGCGAGCTGAACGTTCCAGCACAGACTGATGATTTTAGCAGAATCAGCATGTTGTGATTTCTCCCATAGCTTAGTACATAGCTCTGCTAGAATACAATGCATAGCTGGAAACCTGGTACTATGATATAGGTGTCTGTGTCTCAGGCAGTGACCTATACTCATCCCTATATGATGTGGCATTGCTTCCACTACGTTCTCTGCTCTTTACTCACTGGTTGTCCATGCTGTTTCCCCAGGTGCGTCCAAGGTGGGACCACGGCCATTCCAGGAGCTTTCGGCTGCGGTAAAACAGTGATCTCACAGTCCTTGTCAAAGTACTCAAACAGTGATGTCATCATCTACGTGGGATGCGGAGAGAGAGGCAACGAGATGTCTGAAGTGTTGCGGGACTTCCCCGAGGTCGGAATTCCTGCTTATTGGATCTGTCTATAAAGCTAAAGTCAGGCCGTGCTAGGGTTGAATACCGGGTGCTCCCGTGCTAGGGTTGAATACCGGGTGCGCCCGTGCTAGGGTTGAATACCGGGTGCTCCGGCTAATTTTGGCTGTCCCCCTGTTCTGGAGGCTAGTGGTAGTAACGCTCTCTGATCTGCTGTAAGCACTGACATGGAGACTTGTTTGCAAAGTGTTAAGGTTCTTGAGGGCGTTATATTCCGGACGTCTCTGCATTATCTGGTACTATTGGTGTTTGGTAATGGGTAAATATATTCCAGAGTAACCCAGTGGGGTGTGGAGGTTGCAGTCTCTTGTATCTCAGTCTAAGCACAGAACCATTGGTTACCCCGGGACCCCTACGTGCTGCGGTCTCCGTAAACGAGCAGCTGTCGTGCTTGGCAGAGTGAGAGGTGTAGAGAGCCAGGATTTCTGCGGAGCTGGAACTCAACATTTTTGTTATTTTGTAACATAATCTCTGTAAATCCTGCAGCAGAATTGCATGGGGAATAACAGCGTTTGGGTTTGTGTTGCAGCTGACCATGGAGGTGGATGGGAAAACAGAGAGCATCATGAAGAGAACCTCTTTGGTGGCAAATACCTCCAACATGCCCGTGGCTGCCCGAGAGGCATCCATCTACACGGGTAAGGGCGGTTCTAACCCCCAGGTCCCACGGGGGGTTGCGCTGGTCCCTCTGGGGTTACGCTGATCGGTGTATTCTCCATTTCATAGGAATCACTCTCTCTGAGTATTTCAGAGACATGGGCTACCACGTCAGCATGATGGCGGACTCAACCTCTCGATGGGCTGAAGCTCTCCGAGAAATCTCTGGGCGTCTTGCCGAAATGCCCGCTGGTGAGTAACCCTGCTAGTGCCATGAGTCACAGCTCCGGTTCCTATCCCGCCGGCTGCAGTCCCTAGTGGGTAATTACAGAGCGCACTACCAGCCTGTGCTTGGCTACAGTTGTGGTGCCGCTGGTGTCAGACCACCTGTGTGACTGTTCTTTCCTTTCTCTGCACAGACAGCGGTTACCCTGCCTACCTGGGAGCCAGACTGGCCTCTTTCTACGAGCGAGCCGGGCGAGTGAAATGCCTGGGTAACCCCGAGAGGGAAGGCAGCGTCAGCATCGTTGGAGCGTGAGTTTTACCAGTACGGTCTGTGTCCCGTTCGCTGCAGTCAGGGCTGGACGCACCTCTCATGTCACCACTGCTTGCAGGCCATGGGCTGTATCTGAGCTGTTGCATTAATGGTTTGTACATTGGGAAGTGACTGCACTACCAGAGATAACCAACAGATGGTGCTGTGCTGGTCTGTGTCCTGCCTGCAGTTCCTTCTTCTCACTGCTCCCAGCTCTGCTCTCTGCCGAGTCCATCTCAGAGTTAAATGCAGTATTTCGGGTAATAAACGCCAGATCACACATGATGTATTTGAGGTCCTGCCAATGTCCTCTAAGCCTGCCAAGAGAAACTTGACTGTGCTGGAGTAACGGGGGCTTCAGCCGCTAGTATCGGAGGTGTGAAATCCCACCCGCTCCAGCTGACGCAATGACTCCTATAGAGTAAACAGAACAGTCTCTTAGTGGGTCCGTTTTATCCAGGGTCTTTCCTCATGCGGGATTGGGATTGTCGGTCTGATTCTGGCAGGGTTGTGTGAGGCTTCTTAAAGGGGAACCAGTCAAAACCTTTCTTATTTATTTTCAATCAGCACTCGTGTCCCCAACGTTACAGGGTTTCCGCCTTCCCCAGAAGTGTGTCCTTGTCCCGAACTAATCACTGGGAAGAATCTGACTTTGTGAACTGTCGCTGCACCCGATTGGAAACCAGTACTGGTGCCTGTGGTGGCATCTTTCAAGCAGGGCCACAAGCCACGGGTCATCACCACCTTTTAGTTGTCAGGAAAGGGAGTGTTTTGGGTAAATAAATTGATTAACAAATATGACAAATGAAGAAGCGAATGGATGAGGAAGTTATGTTCCGTTTAGATGTTTATAGACCATGGCTCCGGCAATGACAGCCGCAGCTGCCGCCTCCAGGTGTGTGGTGGGAGCTTAGTAATCTGCCCCACCCCCTGGATCTACCGCTGGCTGAGGGGCTTAGGGTGCCCTCTGTGCAGGTTGACCCCACACGCATAAGTACCTGTAGTACTTAAATTGTTACTTAGTTGCATTTGCTCGCCCCTTCAAATGTGCAATATCTTGTAGTAACCATAACCTTTCTAGCGACTGTCAAGTTAGTATATGTAGTGAAAAAACAAGATCCGGCTATTTAATTGTGTAAAATATTTAGCAAAATGACCCCCTTACCATGTATTTATGTGATGTTTTATGTGTATTGCATAATGCTATTATAACTTATTATCACCCCATGCATACCTTTTGTAGAGCCTAAATAAATAAAAATAATAAGGCATAAATAATAAATCCTATCCTAAGTACATATATAAATGTCATTGATATTGTCCGGCGCCGCATAAGGTGCTGGTATGCAGGCAAAGCGCAGGTGGTATAGTCACAGCAGAAGTGCCACATAATCTAATGAGAAGCAGGCAGAGCAGTCTCTAGTCACAGCAGAAGTGCCACATAATCTGATGAGAAGCAGGCAGAGTGCAGTTGGTATAGTCACAGCAGAAGTGCCACATAATCTGATGAGAAGCAGGCAGAGCACATTCTCTGTAGTCACAGCAGAAGTGCCACATTATATGATGAGAAGCAGGCAGAGTGCAGTCTCTGTAGTCACAGCAGAAGTGCCACATAATCTGATGGGAAGCAGGCAGAGAGTAATCGGTATATTTACAGCAGAAGTGCTGCATAAACTGATGGTATGGAGGCAGAGCATGATCGGTATAGTCACAGCAGAAGTGCTGCATATGCTGATGGTATGGAGGCAGAGCACGATCGGTATAGTCACAGCAGAAGTGCTGCATAAGCTGATGGGAAGCAGGCAAAGCGCAGAGTGCAATCTCTGTAGTCACAGCAGAAGTGCCACATAATATGATAGTAAGCAGGCAGAGCGCAGTCTCTGTAGTCACAGCAGAAGTGCTGCATAAACTAATGGTAAGGAGACAGAGCACGATCGGTATAGTCACAGCAGAAGTGCTGCATAAGCTGATGGGAAGCAGGCAAAGCGCATTACGTATAGTCACAGCAAGTTCAGTCCACGTTTCTGTGGTTTTAGTTGGACTATACTATAATCCATGTTCAGCATTGTTCTATGAATAGTACACTGGGGCTCGTTGCATGATTACAATCTGCTGTATTCCCCTTAGGGTGTCGCCCCCTGGTGGAGATTTCTCTGATCCCGTCACATCTGCGACTCTCGGCATTGTTCAGGTAAAGTCCCATTCATTCTCCAATTAGTCTTATGTGTGTAATGTCTCTGGATTAGGGTCTCCGGATTAGGTCACTGTGATTTGCCAGTCGCTAAGGATTTGCTAACAAAAGGACAGAGCCACTTGCGGCTTATTTCATATAGTGGGTGTACTACAACTAATCGCAATTATTAGTTTTATTCATTCATTTACTCATTTATCTGGGGGGGGGGGGGGTACTGCTAACCTGGGGTGTGAAGGGCACAACCTACAGTATAACCAATAGAATAGTAAAATCCCAGCGGTGCCTGTGTGTAAGGGGGTCCTACTTTGTCCATGCAGGTGTTCTGGGGACTGGATAAGAAGTTGGCTCAGAGGAAGCACTTCCCCTCTGTGAACTGGCTGATCAGCTACAGTAAGTATACCCGGGCGCTGGATGAGTACTACGACAAGCACTTCCAGAATTTGTCCCTCTCAGGACCAAAGCTAAGGAGATCCTACAGGAAGAGGAGGATCTGGCGGAGATCGTGCAGCTGGTAGGAAAGGTAAGCACCAGCTGTATCCGTGGTCGGCAGATATGTGTCATTAGTGTCTATGGCTAATTACTAGTTTACACGGTGTATATTCATTATCACACATGATTAATGCTGTTGTTTCGCTGTAGGCTTCTCTGGCAGAGACCGATAAGATCACACTGGAAGTGGCCAAACTGCTTAAGGATGATTTTCTGCAGCAGAATGGATACACTGCGTATGACCGGTAAGAATGGGGTACATGCCTCCTATATGTACGGAGAATGGGGTACATACCGCCTGTGACAGGGGAGAATGGGGTACATACCGCCTGTGACAGGGGAGAATGGGGTACATACCGCCTGTGACGGGAGAGAATGGGGTACATACCGCCTGTGACGGGAGAGAATGGGGTACATACCGCCTGTGACGGGGGGAGAGAATGGGGTACATACCGCCTGTGACGAGGGGGGAGAATGGGGTACATACCGCCTGTGACGGGGGGGGAGAATGGGGTACATACCGCCTGTGACGGGGGGGGGGGAGAATGGGGTACATACCGCCTGTGACGGGGGGGGGGAGAATGGGGTACATACCGCCTGTGACGGGGGGGGGGGAGAATGGGGTACATACCGCCTGTGACGGGGGGGGAGAATGGGGTGCATGCCGCCTGGGGCGGTGGTGGGGGGGAATGGGGTGCATGCCGCCTGGGGGTGGGGGGGGGGGGAGAATGGGGTGCATGCCGCCTGTGACGGGGCGGGCGAGAATGGGGTGCATGCCACCGGGGGGGGGGGGGGGAATGGGCTCACTGGCGCGGGCCTGCGGATCCGTCGGGCTCACTGGCGCGGGCCTGCGGATCCGTCGGGATCACTTGCATGCTCAGTTTATGCTACCATATTATAGCTCACAAAGCTTAATAAGTGAAAAACCCACATTGACATTGGACCATACAAAACCGATACAAGCAGCCCTTTATTCTATTAACCCAACAACGGGATATTGTGTCTCCGGGAACAGTGCTGCTGGCCGGTCTGGTGTGAGCTGTTCCTGGTCATACACCGAGATGGGTTGCCAGGCAGGCATCATGAAACCCCCCTGTGAGGCGCTGGACGTAGTTTCTGTAATGTGATGCCTGCTGACCTCTGCTCTGTGCCGCCAGGTTCTGTCCTTTCTACAAGACGGTGGGCATTCTGTACAACATGATCGCGTTCTACGATATGGCTCGCCGTGCTGTAGAGACCACCGCACAGAGCGACAACAAGATCACGTGGTCTATAATCAAGGAGCACATGGGAGAGATCCTCTACAGGCTGACCTCCATGAAATTCAAGGTTAGAGCCATTTATATTGTACATAATCAATCATGCCGTGTGTTTTCTATGTAGTAGTGGTGCAACGTTTATTGTATATAACAATGGTGCAACGTGTATTGTATGTAATAAGTTCCATTCTCTGGAATCTCTCTGGTCTTGCTGTAAGTTACATGGTGGCACTAAGGGTCCAATTCAATTTTGCCCCTTCCCCAAAGGTCGCACGTGCAGACCCCAGGAGCGTACGGCTTCAGCATTCACTCCATAGTTGGAGGGAAGGGAGCGTTAGCAAGGAAACACCCTGGGAACGTAGGTGGGCCAATGTCTGCTGGGGATGTGTTCTCGGACCGACCTGTATATTACGAGTGTTCTCGGACCGACCTGTATATTGCGAGTGTGGCTCATCCTCATTGCATATTGCTTGGGGTAAATAAACCTGGCCTCGACTTATATATGTGACGAGATTTAAGGATTTGGGGACTGCGGACTGTGCATTTGGTCCCGTATGTCGTCTGGGATATAATCTTGGGCCGTCACTTAGTAAGTGAGCAGGAGGTTACAGAGGCCTCCTGTTGGCTCCAGCCAAGGTGAGAGACTTTGGTGGCCACTATTGCCCGGTGTGTACTGCAGGCCTCACCCCTGTCTGATAACTCTAGATTTGTCTCCTCTGGACTCATAAGCATCCCATAGACTGGGAAGAAAGTTCAACCAACAGTTGGGACGTACACATGGTGGATATCAGCAGTTGTAGGTTACAGGCAATCCCATGCCCCCAGCCTATCACCTGGCCAGCTAGCCGAGCTTTAGGAGCCTCTGACCTGTCCACAGAAACTATTCTTAAAGGCAGGTGCTACTAATCGACTTAGCTGCAGTCGATTCCTGAGCTCAAACCAAAACCTGGACTGGATCCATGTATAACTGTTGTAGGAAATCCTATTAACCCTGACACAACGCCTTACACACTGACACTGCTCTGTTGATTCTCTAGGATCCGGTGAAAGAAGGGGAAGCCAAGATTAAGGCAGATTACACCCAGTTGTTGGAAGACATGCAGAACTCCTTCCGTAGCCTAGAAGACTAGGAGCCACCACCACCACCACCTCCTCTCCAGCAGCTCTTCATCTCGGACCTCCACTTCCATCCCGATGGGGGCTCCTGTACATCTGCTATACAAATCTGTGTACCCCTTCCATTCTTAGTAGGTCCTGGCGACCATCCCAGTGTTCTGGCCGCCTGTGTGTAGATATTATCCCATTGGTGTGGTGAATGTCTGATCTATGGGAGAAAGATGTGGCTGCCTCTTTTGTTAATGCTCTGACGGCTGCAGGCCAGGTTCCCAATGCAGAGATTCCTTGTCTAGCCCTTTCCTTAGATGGCTCACTTGTGCTTACTGACCATTGAGGGCCCCGGTTCCTGATCTAGAACATCTCATGTATGAAGGCTCACACATTCCAGCGTTGTCCTGTCTGTGTTATTCTGCATGTGTCTCTGGAGGTAAGCAACCTGCAGCTCTCCAGCTAAATTGGCGTGATGGAACTTGTAGTTCACACTTTGGCGAGCCACAGATTGCCTACCTCTGCTCTCTAGTTATATGTACCTGTGATTTCCATTAATCTGAGCCAGACTGCACAACCGAAGAGCTTGCTATTACC
Source organism: Crinia signifera (assembly GCF_055691185.1). Classification (NCBI taxonomy): domain Eukaryota; kingdom Metazoa; phylum Chordata; class Amphibia; order Anura; family Myobatrachidae; genus Crinia; species Crinia signifera. The sequence goes on from NC_139218.1 coordinate 8,574,841, forward strand.
GCTTGTGTCCTGTCCTGCCGTTGTACCGTGGAACAGTCACTCTATATATAGACAGGACGCCAGTGTTATGTCCTACCTACAACCGCTTCACTGTAACCAAAGTCCCCCCCCGGACGGTGATGGCAGAAATTCTTATTCCTTATGAGATATTACTAGATATCTCAGCTCAGAGATGTGTGGCAGCGCTGGGTCGCATTGCACGAAGGTGCCGCTAATAAACATCTCTCCGTCTGCTTTGGTACTGGAGACCTATTGTAATCTACACTCTCAGACCTAATTAATAATTCACTTAGGGGTTTATTAGCTGCATTAAAGATCCAGTCACAAAGGACAGTCCGTTGGCCGTCATTCCCCTGCGTATCCGTCGCTCAGGCTGAAGTGTAGTTACTAGATTAATGACTAGGTACCTGTGTGTAGCAGCCTCTGTCTGACACAACCGCTGGTGCACAGTTTTATACTTGTTTCAGCAAACCCAAGAGTTTATGATTTGATTTGAGTGATAGTCACTATGTAATATATAGGTGGCAACTGCTGGTCAAGGAGTTACATTGCATATAGGTGCAGAGAACAAGCCATTGGCTCAGTGATTAAAAACTAGGCAGATTAGTCCAGGGTCTCTTCCCCGCCTGCCCTTCCTATACCCCGTGTGTAATTAAGGAGTTCACTGTATAAACTTATTTTCCCTGTGTTTTCCCATCCGTCTGTTGTCATCGCTCTTCATCTTGTACAATCCCCCAATCATAAAGCGAGATGTTCTTTAAATCTCCCGCAGGGGGTTTCCGAAACCTACATTCAGATATGTAAAGAAGACAACCTCGTGTATTTATTGTACTGTCACCGGCCCGCCTGCAGGGGGGCGCCGGTTATAGCACCTGCTGGTTCTTTTCTCTGTTTTGATGTTTTTTATTGTACGTGTTTTGCGCCTCTGTTCACTGTATCATTGTTTTTTTTCCAAGCTGTAAAAGTTATGAAAGAGAATATAAGGAAGGAAACGCACTCTGGTTTTAAGACTTGAAATTTGTGTTGTTAAAATTGAGAATAAAATATGGATTTAAATGTATAATGGGTTTTTTAATTTATTTATTAACAGGTTCTTGTATAGTGCAGAAAATACTGTTGCGCTTTTCAGTGATAAAACAAACCGGGTAGTTATTATTAATAATAATAATAATAATATCTTTATTTGTCATCAAATGCCCACAGAAAATACGAACCATTAGCAAAATTCAGATGTAAAACGGTACAGCATAGACAAAAAGGAAAAGAACATCATCAGAATACAGAACCGTACTTAATTACAACCAATACTACCACTAATAATTGAAAGTACGAATTGCCTCTGGAATGAAACTCTCTCTAGAACGTCTAGTCCTACACAGAATTGAGCGAGATTTCCTATTCAATGGTAATAAGGAGAACGGCTCTCCACTAGGGTGCGAAGGATCCCTCAAAATGCTCTTCGCTTTTGAGGGCAGCGGATTCCCATATACTATAGGTGTTGGGTACTTGGTAAGGCAACCCCAATTATTCTCCTGGCCGTCGATACCACTCATTGAAGAGATTTACTCTTAGCGGCAGAACCAATCCATACTAAAACACCATAAGTGAGAACACTCAATAATACAAGAACAGAACTTCAGCAGAGCCCCTTACAGTTACAGTCAAAGAGGTAGAAGGGCCCTGCTCGCAAGCGTACATTCTGTAGGTTCTACTGGTGTTTTATTACTGAGCAGCTTCATGTATTATGTTATTTTATTGTGTAAGCCCCTTTTATGATTGGATTGTGTATAAGAGGGGTCCTTGTCCTCCTGGCAGCCTGGACCAGGTGTGTTTCCCTCCCAGTCACACTCAGTGTACGCCTGGCGACAATAAATGTCACACTGCACGTTCCCAGTGATGACGTCTCTTTCCTCAATCTCCGATCCTGTGCGTGCCCACCGCCAACCTTTCGGAGCCCTGTGCCCTTAAAATTGATACATTGGTCCGGTGTGATCGCATTTTACAATGCGATCCTTGGTGGTAATATTCCGCCCAGATCGCATTGTAAATGCGATCGTGATAAATGTGAGAGCTGAGATATAGGGGAGTGAGTGAGAAGAGATGCAGGTATAGATTGTAGGTAAGAGAGCTGAGATGTAGGGAAGTGAGTGAGAAGAGATGCAGGTATAGATGGTAGGTGAGTAAGAGAGCTGAGATGTAGGGAAGTGAGTGAGAAGAGATGCAGGTATAGATTGTAGGTGAGTAAGAGAGCTGAGATGTAGAGAAGTGAGAGAGAAGAGATGCAGGTATAGATGGTAGGTGAGTAAGAGAGCTGAGATGTAGGGAAGTGAGTGAGAAGAGATGCAGGTATAGATTGTAGGTGAGTAAGAGAGCTGAGATGTAGAGAAGTGAGAGAGAAGAGATGCAGGTATAGATGGTAGGTGAGTAAGGGGTGAATTTATGAAGCTTGGAGAAGTGTTATCTATCCCCATAAAGAACGTTATGAGCAAGGTGATAATGGTTCAGCCAATCAGCTACAATATGTAAATTGACAGGTAAGAGCTGATTGGCTGAACCATTATCACCTTGCTCATAACGTTCTTTATGGGGATAAATAACACTTCTCCAAGCTTCATAAATTCACCCCTAAGAGAGCTGAGATGTAGGGAAGTGAGTGAGAAGAGATGCAGGTATAGATGGTAGGTGAGTAAGAGAGCTGAGATGTAGGGAAGTGAGTGAGAAGAGATGCAGGTATAGATTGTAGGTAAGAGAGCTGAGATGTAGGGGAGTGCGTGAGAAGAGATGCAGGTATAGATGGTAGGTGAGTAAGAGAGCTGAGATGTAGGGAAGTGAGTGAGAAGAGATGCAGGTATAGATTGTAGGTAAGAGAGCTGAGATGTAGGGAAGTGAGAGAGAAGAGATGCGGGTATAGATGGTAGGTGAGTAAGAGAGCTGAGATGTAGGGGAGTGAGTGAGAAGAGATGCGGGTATAGATGGTAGGTGAGTAAGAGAGCTGAGATGTAGGGAAGTGAGTGAGAAGAGATGCAGGTATAGATGGTAGGTGAGTAAGAGAGCTGAGATGTAGGGAAGTGAGTGAGAAGAGATGCAGGTATAGATTGTAGGTAAGAGAGCTGAGATGTAGGGGAGTGAGTGAGAAGAGATGCAGGTATAGATGGTAGGTGAGTAAGAGAGCTGAGATGTGGGGGAGTGAGTGAGAAGAGATGCAGGTATAGATAGTAGGTGAGTTAGAGAGCTGAGATGTAGGGAAGTGAGTGAGAAGAGATGCAGGTATAGATTGTAGGTAAGAGAGCTGAGATGTAGGGGAGTGAGTGAGAAGAGATGCAGGTATAGATTGTAGGTAAGAGAGCTGAGATGTAGGGGAGTAAGTGAGAAGAGATGCAGGTATAGATGGTATGTGAGCAAGAGAGCTGAGATATAGGGAAATGAGAGAGAAGAGATGCTGGTATAGATAGTAGGTGAGTAAGAGAGATGAGATGTAGGGGAGTGAGAAGAGATGCAGGTATAGATTGTAGGAGAGTAAGGGGCCCATTTATCAAACCATATTTCTCCTTCATTTACTAGGTGTCACTGGAGTTACACTGGGGAATAGAAGGCGACCACAGGGAGCATGGGCACTTTAAATAAAAAGATTAGAGTGGCTAACTCCTCCCCTTCTACTTCCCCTCCAGGTCAGTCTTAGTTTGTGCCCGAAAGGGAGCGGACACACACTAGTGTGCTCTCAGAGCACATCAGAGATTTTTTAATCAGCATGGTTTTTTACACTGCGCAGAGGACAGGCAGATAGTGATACACTATCTGCCTGCTACGTGGGAGCCTGCCGGAGGGAGCCGGCCGCTTCCATGGTAACGCGCCCGGCTCCCTGGCTGCTGAGACCACCGTCTCGGGACGCAACGTGCGCTGCCCACCAGAGCACGCCGCGGTCCTCCCCCAGCCTCACCGCCGACGGCAGGCGAGTTGTAAGTATTCCCTGCCACCGCTGCTAGCGGCGGTGGTCAGGGTTTATTAGGAAAATGGCGGCAGCAGAGTGTTTTCAAACCTGGCGCCGGAGAAGCGAGAGCTGCCGGGCAGGGGGCAGAGCTACCGCGTGGTACTCCCCAGCGCTCTCTGAGACACGCGCGGCGGCCATCTTTTTTACACTGGCGCCGCTGCGATAAGACTGTGGGAAGCTCCTGTACCGCTGCAGCCCCACCAAAGGCTTCAAGTACATCGCTGATCCTGGTGACCGTCCTGCTATAAGCTCTCCCGGTAATGTGAGTTACAGTGGTGGGTTGAGAGCTTAGAGAGAGATAGTTGGGCTGTGTTAAAAACTAGGGCTATAGCGCTCCCTGGTTACATACCATAGCGCTGTTCAAACCCTGTGGCAGCTCCTTTCCTTCACTATCTCTCCTATCCAGTCCTTCTACCTGGACTAATCTATACCTACTCTCCCTTGGGTGTGTGGTAGTGTGTGGATTTTCTGTGACATATATATATAAAAGTAGCTTTGGATCCACAACTGTGGAATCACGAGGCGGCACTCTCCGGATTTGGTGCAAAATCAATTGTATTCAAAGCATAACAGGTAAAACGTGCAAAAAATCAGGTCATAAGTGTCAACAGTTTCGGGGAGTGATCCCCTTCCTCAGGACGACCAACAGGGTAGTGAGGGTGCAGGACAACAAAAACAAGAACCGTTCTTGTTTTTGTTGTCCTGCACCCTCACTACCCTGTTGGTCGTCCTGAGGAAGGGGATCACTCCCCGAAACTGTTGACACTTATGACCTGATTTTTTGCACGTTTTACCTGTTATGCTTTGAATACAATTGATTTTGCACCAAATCCGGAGAGTGCCGCCTCGTGATTCCACAGTTGTGGATCCAAAGCTACTTTTATATCTACTCAGGAAGGCAACCCGGTGGTTGTTTTATTTCGTCCAGAGTGCCAGACCATTCGCCTTCTATATATATATATATATATATACACACAATGGCAGGGGGAAGCTCCAAGAGAATTGCCTGTAAGACTTGCAATGCTAAGTTCATACCCTCCAACATTTGAAGGGCAGAAATCGGTACACATTCGGGAAGGGGGTGTGGCCATATGTGAAGTAGGCGTGTCCGCCGTTAAAGTGGGTGTGGCCACACCCCCTTTCCGAATTTATACTGTGCAATGTGTACTGTGCATTTTTTTTATTTTTAAAGAGGACTCCCACCACTAGAAAGTGGAGTCATACACCCCACACATGCTGAGCTACTGCTGCCTACCTTCCCCAGCAGTTCAGCTCTGCATCAGTCCCCGGCCCTCTGGCCATGTGCCGCTGCGGTAGCTAGTAGCGGGAAGGCTTGCATTCCCTAATCAGGCGGCGTCTGTCATCATTCCCAACACAACCCAGGGTAAAGTCTCCCTGCCCCCCTGTAGCCTGCCCTATCTACCTCTGGTCAGTGTGATGTCCCCGGCTGCCAGCAAGTTCCGCAGGTCGGAGGCAGAGATCCTAACATAACATGCTCCAGCGTCTCAGCCATCTTCCCAGTGACCACCAGCAGGAATCAAAAAAACAAGATGTGTACACTGATGGCGAGCGCGCTCGGCCGAACCACCAGCTTCAAGCTGAAGTGGCTGCAGCACCAGTGAGCCGTACAGTCTGTGTATGGAATGTATCTGATCTAGACAGCCAAGCTCAGCTAGCAAGCAAGGTGCTGCCATGATGCTATACGGAAAGTAGGAAAAGTCGCCCTGCATCTCCGGCGTGTATACCATGTGACCAACATAACCCAGGGTTAAGTCTCCCGGCGGGTCCGCTGCATCCCCCTGCAGGGCACCTTGGGAAATGAAGTCTTCTTGGCCAGCCACTCCCCCTCTCAGCAAACGCTGCTGGAAGAGCAGCCAACAGTACAGAACTGAAATAGAAAACTACAACTCCCAGAGTCGGAGGAGCTGGCTACAGAAAAATCGGTACATTCGGTACAGTTAGATTTAGCCGGTACAGACCATTAAAAAACGGTACTGTACCGGCTAAATCGGTACAGTTGGAGGGTATGTAAGTTTACCCCTTCAGCCCCTGGGGATCTTAACTGTGAAAAATGCACTGTTAATCCCTCTGTGTCACAAACCCCAGTGGACCCACCTTTCTGGGCCTCACAACTAACTGAGGTTATGTCCCGTTTATCCTCTGACTTAACACAGTCTCAGAGAGATAGAGAGACCTCTAGGAACCAGCAGAGTGACTTAGCCTCTGCAGTTCAGAGCCTCACTAGAGCCCTAGCTCCAGGGCAGGCTGAGCCTCGCCCTTCCTCCTCAAGGCAGCCCCCACCTTTGCAGAGGAGAAGGGCTTCTCCATTACACTTGTTGAATGGGCTTCTCCATTACACCACTCCCCTGACTGACGATATGCCAGACCTAGGGGAGGGAGAATTTGCGCCCCCTGGGGACGATGTGCAGGATGCACAGGATGTGTTAGCATATGACACACAAGACCCTGCTCAACCCTCTCAGGGTATTGAGGACCTAATTCAAATGGTCAAAGTGGCCTGTAATGTGACAGAGGGAGTTGACACCCCCTTCCCGTCCTTCCCTTTTTGGGAAAAAGCAAAAGATGTCCTCTAATTTCCCAGTAGCTGAGGAGCTGGATGAGCATGTTACCGAGGCCTGGAAAAACCCAGACAAACGGTTTCAAGCTCCTAAAAGGTTCTTTCAGAACTATCCACTGCTGCCGGAAGGCCGTAAAAAAGTGGAAATCCCACCGGGGGTGGATTCATCTGTTTCCCGACTGTCCAAAAAGACTATCCTTCCAGTCCCTGGGGCTACCACCCTCAAGGACGTCTCTGACCGTAGGTTGGAGATGACCTTGAAAAGCAGGTGAACAAAGCAATAGGCGTATGGGCGTCACAAATCTCGGCTGAGGTGATTGATGGATCAGACCCAGCTACCATTATGCAGTTGTCTGAACAAATCCAGGATGCTTCGGCTTTCCTAATAGAGGCATCCTCAGATATATGTGTGGTGGCGGCTAGAATTTCTGCCTTATCCATTTCAGCCCGCAGAGGCCTCTGGCTGCTACAGTGGCAGGCTGATGCGGAATCAAAAAGGGCGGTGGAATCCATGGCCTTTAACGGCGAGCTCCTGTTCGGTCCAGAACTGGACAGATGGATATCCCAGGCCACAGACGGGAAGTCACACTTCCTTCCATCGGCAGCTCCACCCCTGTCTCAAAGAACCGCCCACATGCCTTCCTTTCGTGCCTTTCGTCCCTCCAGTAGGTTCAGAGGTAGATCCAGGGGAGGTGCCCCTTCACAGAGAGGAACCAGAGGTCGTGGAAGAGGCGCTTCCACTACCGCTCTGGAACCCAAAGCCACCAAGCCTACGGCATGGCGGTCCACCGTCCCACTTGGGGGATCCCAGGGTGGGAGCTCGTTTACGGAACTTCGGCTCCGTGTGGCTCCAGTCCTGTCAGGACGCCTGGGTAAGAGAGCTTGTGACCCTAGGTTACAAGATTTGCTTCAGCATGTCTCCCCCAGACAGGTTTTTCAAGACTGGTCTTCCTCTTCCTCCAGAGAAAGGACAACAGCTTTTGGCCGCCATCGCCAAGCTGCAGGACATGGGAGTAATGGTTCCGGTCCCCACGGAACAGCGTACCCGGGGCTACTACTCCAGCCTGTTCCTCGTACCAAAGCCGGATGGCTCGGTACGCCCTATTCTCAACCTGAAGGATCTGAACCCGTACTTGCACATGGCCAGATTCAAGATGGAGTCCCTACAGTCCGTTATCCATGGTTTGGAAGAAGGAGATTTCTTGGTATCCATAGATATCAAGGACGCCTACTTGCACATTCCCATTTGGGCCCCGCACCAAGCATATCTGCGGTTCGCGGTGCTGGAGCGGCATTGGCAGTTTCAGGCCCTTCCGTTCGGCCTCTCGTCCGCACCTCGGGTCTTCACCAAGGGGATGGCGGTCATGATGGAGGTTCTCCGCATGCAGGGGGTTACTATCATCCACTATTTGGACGACCTTCTGCTGAAGAGTCGTTCACGGGACACCCTGCTGGAGCACATTCTTCTCACACAGAAGATCCTCACATCACACGGGTGGATCCTCAACTTCGCCAAGTCGCAGCTTCTCCCTACTCAGCGTCTCTTGTTTCTAGGGATGATCCAGGACACCAGACAGATGCGGGTGTTCCTACCAGCGGACAAGATTCAGTCCTTACAGGCCTTGGTCAGACTTGTCCTACGCCGGAGACAGGTGTCTGTGCACCTGTGCACCAGACTCCTGGGGAGGATGGTATCCACCTTCGAGGCGATACAATACGCCCGGTTTCATTCTCATCCCCTTCCAGCAGTCGCTCCCCCATCAATGGTCGGGCTCTCACCTGCATCTGCAGCAGAGGGTGACCCTGTCCCCACGGGCTCGTCTGTCCCTGCTCTGGTGGCTGAACACTGCCAACCTACAACAGGGAAGGAGGATTGCGATTTGGGATTGGACCCTAATCACCACGGACGCCAGCCTCCGAGGTTGGAGTGCGGTCACCCTGGACCGTTAGTATCAGGGGTTGTGGACACAACAGGAGAGTCTGCTTTCCATCAACGTTCTGGAACTACGAGCTGTCTATTATGCTCTTCTCCAGGCCAGACCTCTTCTCCAGGGCAAAGCTGTTCGTGTCCAGTCTGACAACTCGACGACGGTTGCGTACATCAACAAGCAGGGAGGCACCCGCAGTTGCGCAGCCATGAAGGAGGTCAGCAGGATCCTGGTTTGGGCGCAGGCCCATGCCCTGGCCCTGTCAGTCGTGTTAATCTCTGGAGTGGAGAACTGGGAGGCCGACTTTCTCAGTCGGCGGGACGTACATCAAGGAGAGTGGTGCTTGCACCCTTAAGTCTTTCAGAAGCTGATACATCGCTGGGGCTGCCCCCAAGTGGACCTGATGGCGTCCCGCCACAACTTCCAGCTTTCTCGGTTCTTCGCAAGAACACAAGATCCTCAAGCAGAAGGGGTCGACGCGCTGGTGGCTCCTTGGCCCTTCCAGTATGTGTACCTCTTTCCACCATTCCCGTTGATACCCCGGGTACTTCAACGGATCCGGAGAGAGGGGGTCACGGCTCTGTTGGTGGCACCAGACTGGCCTCGTCGGTCTTGGTACACCAGTCTGACAGCTCTGCTGATAGATGAGCCGTGGCCCCTGCCTTTTCAAGAGGACCTTCTCAGCCAGGGACCCTTCATCTACCCAGATTTAGGTCGTCTTCATTTGACGGCGTGGCTGCTGAGAGGTCCATCCTGAGGAGGGCCGGTATACCTCGTGCGGTTATACCCACCATGCTTCGTGCCAGGAAAGAGGTCACCTCAGCGCACTACCACAGGATATGGCGCTCTTATGTGGCTTGGTGCGAGAGGCGTGGGGTTTCCACATGCCTGTTCAAGAAGGCGAGACTCCTCCTTTTTCTGCAGGAAGGTATGTCTGCAGGGCTGAGGCTGAATACCTTGAAGGTTCAGGTCTCAGCTCTCTCCATCTTTTTTCAGAAGAAGTTAGCTTTTCTTCCAGAGGTGCAAACCTTTTTTCAGGGGGTGCTTCATTTGCAGCCACCCATTCGTCCTCCAACGGCTCCCTGGGACCTGGACTTGGTGCTGGAGTTCCTTCAGTCCTCGGTTTTTGAGCCTTTGGAGGAGGTGGATCTTCGCTACCTCACGTGGAAGGTCGTACTTTTGCTGGCTCTGGCATCTGCCAGATGGGTATCGGAACTGGGGGCTCTTTCTTGTCGCTCCCCGTTTCTTCAATTTCATGCTGACAGAGCGGAGCTTTGTACCAGCCTGGCCTTCCTTCCAAAGGTGGTATCAGCCTTTCATTTGAACCAGCCCATTGTGGTTCCTGCCTTCCCAGAGGACTCACCGGAGGCGAGATCCTTGGATGTGGTTAGGGCTCTAAGGATTTATGTAGCCCGCACAGCCTCTATCAGGAAGTCTGATTCGCTGTTTGTGACCTACGACCCTGTGCGTCGTGGATGGCCAGCCTCAAAACAGACGCTGTCCAGGTGGATTCGGTTGAGCATACGTCAGGCCTAAGTCACCTCTTCACGGACTCCTCCTGGTTTCATTACAGCGCATTCAACCAGGTCGGTGGGGTCCTCTTGGGCGGCTGCCCGAGGGGTTTCTCTACAGCAGCTCTGCTGATCGGCTACCTGGTCTGGCTGCAGAACCTTTGTTAGGTTCTACAGGTTTGATACCTTTGCGGCTCCTGCTTCAGTGTTTGGCCGCAGGGTATTAAGGGGTTCTCAGCGCTCACCCACCCGGGATTGAGGGCTCTGGGACGTCCCCAGTGTAACTCCAGTGACACCTAGTGGATGAAGGAGAAAGAGGGATTTTGTACTTACCGTAAATCCTTTTCTCCGAGTCCACAGGTGTCACTGGACACCCACCACAGCGCTGTTCTCCTTTAAGTTGCCTTTGGGCTTATATCCTACAAGGACCATTACCTTGGAGTTTCCCTGCTAGGGTTACGTTGGTTATGTTAGTCTGTTACATTGTCTGTTGACTATGTATGTTTGAATTTTCAGTGTTTTTTCACTGTCTTTCTTCTTTACTTCTTGTATTGAATGATGTATGTGGTATTAACCTCCTCTTCGGAAGTGTGTTTTATCTTCCTGCTCCCTTCCGGGCACAACCTTTCTGACTGACCTGGAGGGGAAGTAGAAGGGGAGGAGTTAGCCACTCTAATCTTTTTATTTAAAGTGCCCATGCTCCCTGTGGTCGCCTTCTATTCCCCAGTGTAACTCCAGTGACACCAGTGGACTCGGAGAAAAGTATTTACGGTAAGTATAAAATCCCTCTTTGCGGCTAAATTCCCGAAAACACCCGTTTTCGGAGTTTAGCCGCAAATATTAAGTATCCCCTAAATGTATCATAGGGGGACCGCAGCAGGAATCTCAGATCCCTGCTGTGATCCCCCCTGCAGCGCCGCCGGACGCATCCCCCATAGCTTTCTATGGGGGATGCGAAGCTGCCCGATGTATTAACATCAGGCAGCCCGGCTTTGCACCCCTGGGCTATCGCCATTCTGGGGTGGCGATAGCCCATTGTAGCCTATGGCTACATATCGCACTGCCCGAGCGGCAGTGTGGTCAGCGGGGTCGCGGGGGGGTCAGCGCATAACCGCAAATGCGCAGACCCCCCCGGCTTCCGGGTCAGGGCTTTGCAGGGACGGGCTCCTTTCGGAGCCCTGTCCCTGCGCCCTTTTAATCATACATTCAGGCGGTGTACATCAACACCGCAATGCGATGTCCGGCGATGCCACTGCGCCGGCATCGCAATATGTTGATAAATGCGCCCCTAAGAGAGATGAGGTGTAGGGAAGTGAGTGAGAAGAGATGTGGGTATAGATGGTAGGTGAGTAAGAGAGCTGAGATGTAGGGAAGTGAGTGAGAAGAGATGCAGGTATAGATGGTAGGTGAGTAAGAGAACTGAGATGTAGGGAAGTGAGTGAGAAGAGATGCAGGTACAGATGGGTCAGGTCCCATCTTTGCAGGGGATGGCGCTGGCGTCGCCAGCCGCCATCCCCCGCCAGCGCCATGGCGATGGTGAGAAGGGGACGCGCATGCGCGCGCGCGCCCCTTCCGACGGTGCTTCCATCCGGTCCCCGTAACCCGGGGTCCCCGACGCCTGCCCGCACCCCCCCCTAACCCCCCCTAACCCTGTCCGTCTCCCTGAGGCGGAGACGGACAGGGTTTCCGTCGCGCTAGCGGCGGAGACTGAGACGCGCGTGCGCGTGAGACGCACGCGCGTCTCAGTCTCCTCGCTGGCGTGGCTGCTGGCGGGTCGCCAGCGCGTACGTTCTGGCGACCCGCCAGCAAGGATGAAAATAGTAACATACTGTATAGATGGTAGGTGAGTAGGTGAGTAAGAGAGCTGAGATGTAGGGAAGTGAGTGAGAAGAGATGCGGGTATAGATGGTAGGTGAGTAAGAGCTGAGATGTAGGGAAGTGAGTGAGAAGAGATGCAGGTATAGATGGTAGGTGAGTAAGAGAGCAGAGATGTAGGGAAGTGAGTGAGAAGAGATGCAGGTATAGATGGTAGGTGAGTAAGAGCTGAGATGTAGGGAAGTGAGTGAGAAGAGATGCAGGTATAGATTGCAGGTGAGTAAGAGAGCTGAGATGTAGGGAAGTGAGAGAGAAGAGATGCAGGTATAGATGGTAGGTGAGTAAGAGAGCTGAGATGTAGGGAAGTGAGTGAGAAGAGATGCGAGTATAGATGGTAGGTGAGTAAGAGAGCAGAGATGTAGGGAAGTGAGTGAGAAGAGATGCAGGTATAGATGGTAGGTGAGTAAGAGCTGAGATGTAGGGAAGTGAGTGAGAAGAGATGCAGGTATAGATTGCAGGTGAGTAAGAGAGCTGAGATGTAGGGAAGTGAGAGAGAAGAGATGCAGGTATAGATGGTAGGTGAGTAAGAGAGCTGAGATGTAGGGAAGTGAGTGAGAAGAGATGCGAGTATAGATGGTAGGTGAGTAAGAGAGCTGAGATATAGGGAAGTGAGTGAGAAGAGATGCTGATATAGATGGTAGGTGAGTAAGAGAGCTGAGATATAGAGAAGTGAGTGAGAAGAGATACAGGTATAGATGGTAGGTGAGTAAGAGAGCTGAGATGTAGGGAAGTGAGTGAGAAGAGATGCAGGTATAGATGGCAGGTGAGTAAGAGAGCTGAGGTGTAGGGAAGTGAGTGAGAAGAGATGCAGGTATAGATGGTAGGTGAGTAAGAGAGCTGAGATGTAGGGAAGTGAGTGAGAAGAGATGCGAGTATAGATGGTAGGTGAGTAAGAGAGCTGAGATGTAGGGAGGTGAGTGAGAAGAGATGCTGATATAGATGGTAGGTGAGTAAGAGAGCTGAGATATAGAGAAGTGAGTGAGAAGAGATACAGGTATAGATGGTAGGTGAGTAAGAGAGCTGAGATGTAGGGAAGTGAGTGAGAAGAGATGCTGATATAGATGGTAGGTGAGTAAGAGAGCTGAGATGTAGGGAAGTGAGTGAGAAGAGATGCTGATATAGATGGTAGGTGAGTAAGAGAGCTGCGATGTAGGGAAGTGAGTGAGAAGAGATGCAGGTATAGATTGCAGGTGAGTAAGAGAGCTGAGATGTAGGGAAGTGAGAGAGAAGAGGTGCAGGTATAGATGGTAGGTGAGTAAGAGCTGAGATGTAGGGAAGTGAGTGAGAAGAGATGCAGGTATAGATGGTAGGTGAGTAAGAGCTGAGATGTAGGGAAGTGAGTGAGAAGAGATGCAGGTATAGATTGCAGGTGAGTAAGAGAGCTGAGATGTAGAGAAGTGAGAGAGAAGAGATGCAGGTATAGATGGTAGGTGAGTAAGAGCTGAGATGTAGGGAAGTGAGTGAGAAGAGATGCAGGTATAGATGGTAGGTGAGTAAGAGAGATGAGGTGTAGGGAAGTGAGTGAGAAGAGACTTGGGTATAGATTGTAGGTAAGAGAGCTGAGATGTAGGGGAGTGAGTGAGAAGAGACGCAGGTATAGATAGTAGGTGAGTAAGAGAGATGAGGTGTAGGGAAGTGAGTGAGAAGAGATGCAGGTATAGATGGTAGGTGAGTAAGAGCTGAGATGTAGGGAAGTGAGTGAGAAGAGATGCAGGTATAGATGGTAGGTGAGTAAGAGAGATGAGGTGTAGGGAAGTGAGTGAGAAGAGACTTGGGTATAGATTGTAGGTAAAAGAGCTGAGATGTAGGGGAGTGAGTGAGAAGAGACGCAGGTATAGATAGTAGGTGAGTAAGAGAGATGAGGTGTAGGGAAGTGAGTGAGAAGAGATGCAGGTATAGATAGTAGATAAGAGAGCTGTAGTTGAAATGCAAGAAGGGTGCTGTGAGAACAGGAGGGAAGGATATGGAGGCTGAGACAGGTCGTTCTGTATATAGAATAAAACTTGTAAATATGTTATTTGTAATTAGGAATAGAAGTCTTTCATGGGAAGTGGGAGGGAAAAAGAGCGGTGTCCTCATGCAAAAATGACTAAAAATAAAGTAACAGGTGGAATGTCCATGCCTGAAGTTGTGTGCACATATTGTGTATCACATTATCGGGATATTCACAGAGGGGTGTTTATTATGATTATCGTTAATATGGTGCCAAAAAAGTTAAATAAAAATAACAGTACAAGAGAATGAAGAACAAGTACGTGGTAAATAAGGACAGTTGCATCACGTTACGGGACATTGAAGCAATTATTAAGATGCCAGAGATACAGTTTATCTTCTAAGAAAAGCACACGAGGAGAGAGGGCCCTGCTCGTGATTGCCCCTTCCTTTTAGGATGTAAGCTGACAGACAGGTGACACAGTTTAGTTCTACGGATTGTTTAGGGCAGACTCTGGGGTAAGCTTGAGGGGATATGGGGGGGTATCTTTGGGGTGCGGGGGTTAGGTTTAGGTGGTGGTGGTGTAGTTAGTAATGCACTAGCTGGGAGGGCTGAGGATGGCCACTAGAAGGTAAGTATACTTTCCTGACCCCATCTGCTGCACATTCATTCTGCAAAGCTCTCGCCCACAGAACTGACGCTCGCTGGATGTTTTTTTGCAATTTAAAGACTATTGTGACTATCTTAGGTGATCAATCACTGAGATGCTCGGAGCCAGCGCCTTCTGTCTGTCAAAAACCATCGGTATGTGGTCAGATCACTTACAGCACTTATCGTCCCCTATCTGGTGCTGAGCAACAACTTATTCTCTTGACCTTGTTTGTATGTGTAGTGTTTGTCGTATGCTGACCTGAAGAGACTATTTGGGGGGGGGGGGGGGATTCAATCTTGGATTCCGACTGTCAGAATGTTCGAGAATTCGAAAATCCACGACCGTTTCCGACAAAACAGATCTAAATTGTTTTAAAGTCAGATATGTTTTATTGAAATCCACCTCCATTGCTATTGGAAATGGCAGCATTGAACAGCTGGTGGGTGCGATTTCCCCTGTTGGAAATAGCACCTGACATTGAACACACCCATGTGGCTACTGAGAGTATATAATGTGTGTAGATAGGATCATTCCATGAAAATGTGGCGTTAAGTAAAAATAAATAAAAGGGAAGCTTTCAGAATAGTTGTCTTTGTATTATAATGGTCCCTTTATAGTGGTAGAAATTGTTATGACCGTTACATATTCATAGACTGTTGGATTGGTTTAGTAACGGTCATGGGATGAGCGCCGTCAGACAAGGTTGGTGATCTCTCCATCGGTCCTGCCTGGTGCTCTGGAATGGTTTCTGCTGATGATGTTTCCTGAGAGCTCAGCGTTACCCTCCTGTATATTATATTCCTCGCATGCTAAGGAGAAAATCTCACTTTCCCGGGGAAGGCCGGCATTGGCGTCAGGAAATCTAATCTAGTGTTCATGTTTGGTTTCATACAAATATGTTAAACGTTGAGTCCTGGAAATGCTCTCACACTGCTGTAAAATTGTTGGCTCTGAAGATGGAGCTGAAGGAGTTTTTGGCGTCCACGTTGGAGATGTGAAGCTGATCATTGTGTGATGCATCCCAAAATGCTGTCTGTAGTTTGCACCCAGGGGCCTGTGATGGGAATGTATAGATCCATTATATACCCTTGATGCACTTCATATCCAACATCAGATAGTAATGACACAACCAGATTGCTGTGCATTAGAAGAGCAGTAATACAGGCCTCTGTAAACCTGGTGCTGGGATGATACCGGAATCCTGACAATTGGGAGTGTGAAGGATCGCTGACAGAGGCACCCCAATGTTCCGAATCTTGATCCTGTTGAGTATTTTCATCCTACCGCTAGCCGTCCCCTCCTGTGGCATTACCCTAACCACCAACCCTGCAGCCTGACCCTAACCACCAACCCTGCAGCCTGACCACCAACCCTGCAGCCTGACCCTAACCGCCAACCCTGCGGCCTTACCCTGACCACCAACCCTGCAGCCTGACCCTAACCGCCAACCCTGCGGCCTTACCCTGACCGCCAACCCTGCAGCCTGACCCTAACCGCCAACCCTGCCGCCTTACCCTGACCGCCAACCCTGCTGCCTGACCCTAACCACCAACCCTGCAGCCTGACCCTAACCGCCAACCCTGCGGCCTTACCTTGACCGCCAACCCTGCTGCCTGACCCTAACCACCAACCCTGCAGCCTGACCCTGACCGCCAACCCTGCAGCCTGACCACCAACCCTGCAGCCTGACCCTAACCGCCAACCCTGCGGCCTGAC
This sequence comes from Crinia signifera, assembly GCF_055691185.1. NCBI lineage: Eukaryota > Metazoa > Chordata > Amphibia > Anura > Myobatrachidae > Crinia > Crinia signifera. Next base: position 8,591,022 of record NC_139218.1, read on the forward strand.
CACCAACCCTGCAGCCTGACCCTAACCGCCAACCCTGCGGCCTGACCCTAACCGCCAACCCTGCGGCCTGACCCTAACCGCCAACCCTGCAGCCTGACCACCAACCCTGCAGCCTGACCCTAACCGCCAACCCTGCGGCCTGAAACTAACCGCCAACCCTGCGGCCTGACCCTAACCGCCAACCCTGCAGCCTGACCCTGACCGCCAACCCTGCAGCCTGACCCTGACCGCCAACCCTGCTGCCTGACCCTGACCGCCATCCCTGCGGCCTGACCCTGACCGCCAACCCTGCGGCCTGACCCTGGCCGCCAACCCTGCATCCTCACCCTGGCCTCCAACCCTGCGGCCTCCCCCTGGCCATCAACCCTGCGTCCTGACCGTAACCGCCATCCCGGCAGCCTGACCGCCGACCATGCGGCCTGACCCTAGCCGCCAACCCTGCGGCCTGACCGTAGCCGCCAACCCTGCGGCCAGACCCTAACCGCCAACCCTGCTGCCTGACCCTGACCGCCATCCCTGCGGCCTGACCCTGACCGCCAACCCTGCGGCCTGACCCTGGCCGCTGACCCTGGCCGCCAACCCTGCATCCTCACCCTGGCCTCCAACCCTGCGGCCTCCCCCTGGCCATCAACCCTGCGTCCTGACCGTAACCGCCATCCCGGCAGCCTGACCCTAACCGCCGACCCTGCTGCCTGACCGCCGACCATGCGGCCTGACCCTAGCCGCCAACCCTGCGGCCTGACCGTAGCCGCCAACCCTGCGGCCAGACCCTAACCGCCAACCCTGCAGTCTGACCCTATCCACCAACCATGCAGTCTGACCTTAACCACCAACCCTGGGGCCTGACCCTAGCCGCCAACCATGCGGCCTGACCCTAACCGTCAACCCTGCGGCCTGACCCTAACCGCCAACCCTGCGGCCTGACCCTAACCGCCAACCCTGCGGCCTGACCCTAACCGCCAACCCTGCAGTCTGACCCTATCCACCAACCCTGCAGTCTGACCCTATCCACCAACCCTGCAGTCTGACCTTAACCACCAACCCTGCGGCCTGACCCTAGCCGCCAACCCTGCGGCCTGACCCTAGCCGCCAACCCTGTGGCCTGACCCTACCCGTCAACCCTGCTGTCTGACCTTAACCACCAACCCTGCAGCCTGACCTCTGGGTCGGTTGTCCATCCTCCAGCATCCTGCCCCCATTCCCTGGTGGGTATGTTGGATAAAAGGAATACACACAAAGCCTTTCTTTCCTAAAAATAACTTTCTTCTTGGGGAAGCTATCAAGACAAGATGGTTCTGTTCCAGGGCTGGCAAACAAGTGTAACGGCTAGGCACCATGCAGTCTAGAATGTGGAGAGCTGGCCTGGGGCATAAAGAGCTGAATATAGCTTAGCAATGGCTGGAGCCCAGCGGGGGAGTTACTGGACAGCAGAGAGGGACTCGCCCGTCTGTAGAAGACATTGGAACAGTATGTATGTAACATGTAGCTTGCAGATGTGCTGCTGAGGCTCATTCGCATCATGGGCTTCTGTTTGGTCTTTCTCCTGCATTCTGGCAGAGAGAGAGCCTGCGGCCAGCCTCAGTCACATATTTATCATATAAGGGAACATATAGTGCAGCTACCAGCAGTTCATCGCCAGTGAATAACATTACCTCAATGGGGCAGATGTAATGTGGAATATTCTGCATTGTATGGTCTTAGGAAGCGTTCCTGTGAGATATTCCTGCATGCCAGGAGTATCCAGCAGAACAGGGCTCAGACTGCAGCAGAGAAAAGAATCCCATTATGAAATGTTCCAGGACTTGCCTACGTCATGGAATTCATATGTGGGGGAGATGTATCAAACCCGTGCGTGGCTCATATGTGGGGGAGAGGTATCAAACCTGTGCATGGCTCATATGTGGGGGAGATGTATCAAACCTGTGCATGGCTCATATGTGGGGGAGATGTATCAAACCCGTGCATGGCTCATATGTGGGAGATGTATCAAACCCGTGCATGGCTCATATGTGGGAGATGTATCAAAGCTGTGCATGGCTCATATGTGGAAGATGTACCAAACCTGTGCATGGCTCATATGTGGGGGAGATGTATCAAACCTGTGCATGGCTCATATGTGTGGGAGATGTATCAAACTTGTGCATGGCTCATATGTGGGGGATATGTATTAAACCCGTGCATGGCTCATATGTGTGGGAGATGTACCAAACCTGTGCATGGCTCATATGTAGGGAAGATGTATCAAAGCTGTGCATGGCTCATATGTGGAAGATGTATCAAACCTGTGCATGGCTCATATGTGGGGGAGATGTATCAAACCCGTGCATGGCTCATATGTGGGAGATGTATCAAACCCGTGCATGGCTCATATGTGGGAGATGTATCAAAGCTGTGCATGGCTCATATGTGGGAGATGTATAAAACCTGCGCATGGCTCATACAGTATGTGGGAGATGTAGCAAACCTGTGCATGGCTCATATGTGGGGGAGATGTATCAAACCTGTGCATGGCTCATATGTGGGGGAGATGTAACAAACCTGTGCATGGCTCATATGTGGGGGAGATGTATCAAAACCGTGCATGGCTCAAATGTGGGAGATGTATCAAACCCGTGCATGGCTTATATGTGGGGAAGATGTATCAAACCCGTGCATGGCTCACATGTGGGAGATGTATCAAACCTGTGCATGGCTCATATTTGGGGGAGATGTATCAAACCTGCGCATGGCTCATATGTGGGGGAGATATATCAAACCTTTCTAAGGATAAGTGAGAATGTTTCCCATAGTTACAAATCATTTCTCAAATACAGTGAAAACAAAATGGGGCTGAACACAGAGAATAAATACATATAAACTCTGCAGAACATACACAGTGCAGACAATAGGAAACACTTCTCTATCTCAGAAAGGAGTAGAAGCTCTTGGACCGAGTTCTTATGTCTCTTCCTTCTTAGGCCGGGGAAGGTAGGGGATTAGGATTAGGCTATCAGGGAGGGGGTAGTTAGGGTAAGGCCGGAGAGGGGGGGGGGGGGGGTTTAGGGTTAGGCCAGAGAGTGTAGGGGGTTAGGATTAGGCTATCGGGGAGGAAGAAGTTAGGGTTAGGCCGGAGAAGGGGGGGGGGGGGTAGGGTTAAGACGGAGAGTGTAGGGGGTTAGGATTAGGCTATCGGGGAGGAAGAAGTTAGGGTTAGGCCGGAGAAGGGGGGGGGGGGGGTAGGGTTAAGACGGAGAGTGTAGGGGGTTAGGATTAGGCTATCGGGGAGGAAGAAGTTAGGGTTAGGCCGGAGAGGGGGGGGGGGGCTAGGGTTAGGCTGGAGAGTGTAGGGGGTTAGGATTAGGCTGTCGAGAGGGGGTTAGGTTTAGGCCGGAGAGGTGGGATTAGGATTAGGCTGCCTGGGGAGGGGGCTAGGGTTAAGCTGTGGGGGGGAAGGGGAGGGTTTTGCACTTAGAAGGGGTTTAGGCTGTGGAGTGCTGGTCAGGGGATTAGGTTTAAGCAATAAATGGTGGTTGACGGTAAAGCTCAGGAGGCAGAAATCTTAGGGCTAGGCTGTGGGATGGGAAGGTTGGGTACTAGAAGGGGGTTAGAGTCAGACTGCGGGGGCGGGGGGGGGGGGTTGGTGTAGGCTATGGGGCACAAGGGTTACATTTAGGCTGCAAGGAGAAGGGTTAGGCTGTGGGATGGGAAGGTTGGGCATCTAGAAGGGGGTTAGAGTTAGGCTGCGGGGGGGGGGGGGGGGAATGTTATATAATTGTCCCATCCAATGGGAAGCGGGGACATAGACATGATATATCAATAGGAAGCACAGCTGTAATAAACCTGTCATACACTGGGGACGATCTGCTATTATTTCACGCACGGGTCCCGCGTCTCCATCATAACAGAGCAGGAACCCGCTAAAGCCTAATGTATTAGCCCCCCTTCTGCCAATAGGGAGAGCCGCTGTGTTCTGTGTGTCCACGGCTCTCCCTGGCAGCACCGCCCTCTCTCCCCCGGCCGGCTGTTATGGGCATGTGCCAGATACCAGGCTATAAAGTCACCTGTGGACAAGCATGGCTATACTGAAAACCTGGCGTACATCTGTGACACAGACCCAATATCAATGGGATACGACGGGTCGACCTACATTAGGTTGACCATTAAAGGTCGACAGGGTCAGAAGGTCGACACAAGCATTAGGTTAACAATGGGAAGGTCGATAGTAAAAATTTCGACATGAGTTTTTAAAGTATTTTTAGCCAACTCGTGCTGACAGGCGGTACTACAGCGTGACGCAGAGAGGCGCCGCGCCGGAAGCATGGAGAGCAGACGCCGTACACTGATACATGATCCATGTCGACTTATGTCAAAATTCAGGACAAAAGAACTTCAAAAATTCATGTCAACCTTTTGGCTGTCGACCTAATGCTTGTGTCAACCTGCCAACCTTAGCCATGTCGACCTTCATACAGTCGATCCTATGACCCACACCAGGTGTAAGTGGCGTTTTCAGCACTACCTGGTCATACTGACTGTCAGGTAGCAGACAGGATGTGATTGGCAGTTGGGAGAATAAAGGGAGGTCCCAGCAGCACAAGGGCGGCAGCAGGCCAGCCCTCTGACGAAACGCGTTGGTTGTGGCCCGTGACTTAAGGCCCATACACACACAAAGATGTGTCAGTAACGACCCATCGTTAACTACCATCTTTCATTTTCACCCTTGAAGTGAAAATTAATGACCTCAGCATTGCAGGTGATCACTGGTGCACAACGGCTGACAAACGACCACAAACGATGCAGGCCCTTTTCTATTGAAAAAAACAAACAATGTTAACGACCATAGCCAAATTGACCTGCATGCATTGACGATGGCTATGGTCTTTAACGACCCACGGGTACGCGCATCTTTGGTAGTCGTCCGATGTTAAAAGACGATGTTAAAAGATTCACCTCCTAAACGACCCTGAACGAAGTTGTTCTGAGTTGTTCAGGAGGTGATTTATAATGGGGTCGTTTATCATCATTAAGAAGACATCGTAGTGTGTGTATGGGCCTAAAATCATCTCCAGAGCTGAGGGGACCAAGGAGATATTGGTACCCGCTGGTGAGCCTTCTGTGCAGCTATACAAGTGTTAATTGCATGATTGCTTGCATATTCTTGCTATAGATGGAGATATGTATATATATTATATTGTATGATATTATAGGCTGCCCGGACAGCAATTCTATACTCTGAGGCCAGGCAGCTGAGCCCATCTCCGGGGACTGCAGATGGCCAGCAGCAAGTTCCTCCCAGATCTTTTACTGGGAGTTGTTCCGAAGTTTTTCGGCAGGGGGAGCTGTCTGCAGCACGTATCAGTACTACGCATGCGTGAGCTCTCAGTAGGAAGCCCTGGACGGTCGCTATGAGAACCGCGGGCAGAGAAGAGGCTGTTATTGTATCATGTTGCCTAGCAACCGGCATCCTCAGCACCCGCAGCATCCCGTGAATGGAGGAGGCCGGGGGAGAGACCAAGCTTCCGGAGAAGGACGATGAGCACCCCATTGTCACAGAGGTGAGAGCTGGGGCTGCCCTGGCCCACAGAGCTCACTGTCCCCCAGGGCTGTCCTCCCCCAATCCCCCAGTGTCATAGGTTGTTACCTCAGACATTACTGATTAGGCCTGGTGCCATGGGTGGGGCGGGATTTACCATGATTCATAAGTTCTAATGTGTCCCCCCCCCCTATATCTGTACTATTTGCAGTGTTTCCCATGTCTTCTGTTCACAGTTATGGAGCCTGTAGTTATTCCCTTTGTATTTTGAAGCTATAATGAGTGAGGGAAGCGAGTGACTGTATTATTACTGTATATCCCATCTTCAGGCTGGGAACGGATATGATCCGGACGATAACAGTAAGATGTCATCTGAGGAGTCTCTCAGCTCTGGGACGGAGAAGTCTCAAACTGTATGGGGGTCTGACTGGAACTTCTGGGTAATGTCACATAGTGTAGAAATAAGTGTCTATCTATCTATATATCTATCTATCTATCTATCTATCTATCTATCTATCTATCTATCTATATATCTATGTGTATTGTCTCTATCTATCTATCTATCTATCTATCTAATCTATCTATCTATCTATCTATCTATCTATCTATCTATCTATCTATGTGTATTGTCTCTATCTATCTATCTATCTATCTATCTATCTATCTATCTATCTATCTATCTATCTATCTATCTATCTATCTGTATGTATGCCATGCTCACCATGGCTGTTCAGCCTTGGATGGGGTACCTTGGGGAGTAAGCCTCAATAAGCCCCCCCTCCAATTTTTTTTATTTTATTACATTTGCTCGTTACAGTCGAACTACAAGTTCCAGCAGAATGTTCAAATAAAAAAACACACAGAAAAAAATGTATAATTTTTGACCCTCTGCAGCTGCAGCCTCACCCTGCATTGACTGCCAGCTTCCTCAACACTAATGACAGCGGGGATGAAAGCGTCTCTATGGAGAAGCCTACAGCCAATCAGGGCTGAGTACTTCTATAGCACATTGACAGCGGGAAGTCTAAAGCCACGTACACACGGGGGGGAGATATATTGCTGAGCAATATATTGCTCAGTGTCTCCTTTTCATCAGCGACCAGAGATGGTCGCTGATGAAAAGGAACCTCTGCTGGGGGAGCCGCAGAGGTAATTAGCTGGTCGCAGGAGCAAGCTCCTGCGACCAGCGATTACAATGGGGCTTAAAACGGGAGCGCGCACCCGGCGATTTATCGCCGGGGCACACTTCCATCACTGGCAATATGGTCGCCTGCGACCATATTCCCAGCGATTATAGCCCCTATCGCCCCCGTGTGTACACAGCATTAGTGTGGAGGAAGCTGTCTCACCCCGCAGTCAGTGCGGGATGAGGCTGCAGCAGAGAGTCACCGCTAGAGCCTGGAATGGTATGTATACTGGTGTAAAATTAGTGTATGTATTGAATTTATACTTTTAGCATCATGACCACATCCGCTGTCTCCTTCATGCCGCCGCTGCTGTTTCTGTTTGCTGCAGCAGGTAGTTTTTAGTGCGCCCCACACACCTGGCTGGTGCTGGCTCCTCCAAGCCCTGGAGGTGGCTGCCGCACCATTGTTACACCACTGTGGGTTAATCTAGTCCTGTGAAGGTTCTAATGCTCTGATTGGCTACAGGTTGATCTAGTCCTGTGAAGGTTCTGATGCTCTGATTGGCTATGGATTGATCTAGTCCTGTGAAGGTTCTAATGCTCTGATTGGCTACAGGTTGATCTAGTCCTGTGAAGGTTCTGATGCTCTGATTGGCTACAGGTTGATTTAGTCCTGTGAAGGTTCTGATGCTCTGATTGGCTATCGATTGATCTAGTCCTGTGAAGGTTCTAATGCTCTGATTGGCTACAGGTTGATCTAGTCCTGTGAAGGTTCTGATGCTCTAATTGGCTACGGGTTGATCTAGTCATGGGAAGGTTCTAATGCTCTGATTGGCTACAGGTTGATCTAGTCCTGTAACTATTAGATCTTTTCAGTTTCTTTACATGAACATCGATGAGAGAATTGGGGGTGATACATACTTGTCTACCCTCCCTGAATGGCCGGGAGGGTCCCACAAATTGGGCCCCCCTCCCGGCCCCCCAGGAAGGGGGGCAAGTCTCCCGCATTTTCCTCACAGCCCCTGCTTGCCCCTTCCCCACGGTATAAAACTACGAATTTTGCGGGTCCGCGGGGAGGGGCTAAAATGATTCGTGTCCTATTAGCCCCCTCCCCCCATCCAAGGACCCAAAAATTGATGCGGCTGTATGTCATCGGGGCTCGGCTTGGTGATGTTAGCCTCGCCCCGCCCCCAAAACGAAGCCTCTTCTCGCCCCCCTTTCACTCCTCTCCGGGCTTCTCCCGGAGAGGAGTTTGCAAAAGTTGGCAGGTATGGGGTGATATGTACACGCCCTAAACTCCCCAGCATGATGGGGAGATTATTATAAAGCTGTATTTAACTTCAGGTGTTCTCTATCACACAGCATACCTCCCAACACGACCCTCTCCAGTAGGGACACAATGCTCTGTTTCTGGACTTTCCTCTTAATGTATGATTGCCATCACCTGCGCCGAACAAGGTATTTGATAAGAAAGGTGTTTTTTTTCAACACAGGTGATGGCAATCATACATTATGAGGGAAGTCCAGAAACAGAGCAAAGTGTCCCTCCTGGAGAGGGTCATGTTGGGAGGTATGACACAGTATAGGAGAAGTTACAGTATATCATGCAGGAAATGAAAATAGCACCATATTAGAATTGGGATTTCATGCAAATCAGGAGATGTTGCATGTAGGAAGCTTGTGCGTGTACACCTACATATATGGTAATGACACCCGCAGGCTAGGTGGTAACAGGAAGCAGGAGGGTGGATTTACATAACGCTGGCGATGATGTTATACAGCACATGGCCAGGAACATGCCATAGGCGAACCTGGGCACACATCCTGACTCATTGCTAAAATACTTATTATTCATCTTCCATACAATAGGCTGATATGTTACCTATGGAATGTCAGAGCAGCTGTGGTTACTCACCTGAGGTTGTAGGGTGACTGCAGCCACGTATCTGTAAACGTCTGCCTCACAGCCCAGGTCAGTGGTCAGCATGTAACTGCGAGCACACTGCCATTATAAATGTACACAGACCCCGCGGTTCTGACTCTAGTTTTGTTTGTGAATCAGTCGGTGAAATGTAATAGGATGAGAGATACAGAAAGTGAGAGATTTGGTAAGAAAGCTCCAGTTTCTTAAAGCGGCAATCATTTACACTGCAAAAATCAAACTGGTTTTGCAGTGTAAGTGATTGCCGCTTTAAAAGAACTGGAGATTTCTTACCAAATCTCTCACTTTTTGAATCCCTCATCCTATTACATTTCACCCATTATCGGGTTCTGGCCCTTACATGTTTAGTTTTTTTTTTTTTGTGTTTCATTTTTAGATCTGGATTTCTTTTAAAAATTGCTTAAACCAGCTAGAATTGTGTAATTAGGACCTGGATTTGTGCCCACAGTATAACTGACACCAATAACATTAATTACTAGTTGTTTTCAGTGTGAGATCTGCTTAAATCACTAGGGAGGGACATGGAATCCAAAACTAATGGACTGCACACCCTAGCTACTTATAACGGGATGTGCTACCTGGCTAAGACCTAGTACTACAGCATAGACACAAGAGAACAGGTGCACCATACAACCATTACAATTTTAAAAACGTTATATATATTATACAGTATATTAGGTTTTTGGCATAAAATTGTCCGCCATCATCAGCCTACCCACCCATCGTCAAGGTAACCTTGTTGAACAGGTCGCTAACATTATAAGGGGTACACCTCTTCAGCCAATCAGCATGTAGCAGTGCTCTTTAGGCATTTAGTATGCAGCCGTGACCATCAGGCATTCAACAAGCAGCAGTGCCCACTAGCCAATCAGCATGTAGCAGTGCCCTTTAGACATTCAGTATGCAGCATTGCCCGTCAGCTGGTCAGTATGCAGCATTGCCCGTCAGCTATTCAGCATGCAATAGTGCCCATCAGCCGTTCAGCATGCATCAGTGCCCGTCCGCCGTTCAGAATGCAGCAGTGCCCGTCAGCCGTTCAGCATGCAGCAGTGCCAGTCTGTCCTTTAGCATACAGCAGTGCCTGTCAGCCATTCAACATGCAGCAGTGCCTGTCAGCCGCTCAGCATGCAGCATTGCCCGTCAGCCGCTCAGAATGCAGCATTGCCCGCCGGCCGCTCAGCATGCAGCAGTGCCTGTCAGCCATTCGGCACAGGCATTGCGCATCAGGTAGTATCACACAGGCCCAGATTTATATTCCTCTGACCCAGGCACATTTTCTGCCACTATAACTTCTTTAGTGCTTCATGGAGCCTTCCCCTATGTGTCAGCCACACACCCCCAGTGGCACTGATGTCAGCCACGCCTCCCAACGGCACTGATGTCAGCCACGCCTCCCAATGGCACTGATGTCAGCCACACCTCCCAACGGCACTGAGGTCAGCCACGTCTCTCAACTGCACTGATGTCAGCCACGCCTCCCAACTGTGTGCAGTGACCTACATGTTCATTGTAAGAGATTTCATGCTCATTGCTATGGGTTTCATGCTCGATGCCAGGGGGTACATACTCGTTGCCATAGGTTTCATGCTCATTGCTAGGGGTTTCATGCTCGATGCCAGGGGGTTACATGCTCGTATCCAGGGCTTTATGCTCATTTCCAGGGGTTACATACCAGGGGGTTTCAAGCTTGTTGCCAGGGGGTTATATACTCATTGCCAGGGGTTTCATGCTCATTGCCAAGGGCTTACATGCTCATTGTCAGGTGTTTCATGCTTGTAGCTAGGTGTTTCATGCTTGTTGCCAGGGGTTACATGCTCATTGCCTGGGCAAAGATGCTTGTTGCTAGGGGTTTCATGCTCATTGTCAGGGAGTTACATGCTCAATGCCAGGGGTTTCATGCTCAATGCCAGGGGGTTACATGCTCATTGCCAGAGGTTTCATGCTCAATGCCAGGGTCTTACATGCTCATTGTCAGGAGTTTCATGCTTGTAGCCAGGTGTTTCATGCTTGTTGCCAGGGATTTACATGCTCATTGCCTGGGGTGACATGCTCGTTGCTAGGGGTTTCATGCTCAATGCCAGGGGGTTACATGCTCATTGCCAGGGAGTTACATGCTCATTGGCAGGGAGTTACATGCTCATTGCCAAGAGCGGTTACATGCTTGTCACCAGTCAGGATACATGCTCATTGCCAGGACGGTTACTTGATCGTTGCCAGGTGGGGTTACATGCTTGTTAACAGGAGTTTTACAGCTGGCCATCGATCCCAGAATCCGGAACTTCCGGTAGCACTGTACACACTACTTTGACTTAACAGATGCTAGAAGTCCAGAAGGAGACAGACTGTCTCCAATAAGGCAGCGCCCATTTTTGCAGGGCTATTTCAGCATACTCCATAAAATCTGCCACAACCCTGCACCCCCTGCATCCGCTAGGGCGCTGGTGTCATAGCTATGCCACTGATCGGCACTGATGTCTGACACACCTACCCACTGCACTAATGTCTGACACGCCTCCGCACTGCACTGATGTCTGACACACCTCCCCACTGCACTGTGTCTGACACGCCTCCCCACTGCACTGATGTTAACCACGCCTCCTAACTGCACTGATATCAGTCACACCTCCAAAACGTCCCGATGTCAGCCATACTTTCCAACAAGCCCCCAATCATGAGGCCAGATAGGCACCCCTAAACTATGATCAGATTGAGGTAACAACAATTGGGGAGTGGGTATCTGATACTAGCTGATGCGGGGATCTTAAATTGGACTAAGAAAGTGTGGTCCATATTTGAAGAGATACAGAACCTACCGTGTTTCCCCGATAATAGGACCTACCTCGAAAATAAGCCCTACCCTTATTTCTGGACAACGGTCCAAAATAAGCCCTACCCCGAAAATAAGCCCTACCAAAATCCCCATTTTTTCTGAATCCCTGCACTAAACTATCACTACAATGCTCCCAGCTCTGCCCCCGCTATCCCCCTGCCCTGCATGAAATGGAGAAATGGATGCTGCTGTAATACAGTAGCAGCCCTGGTACTGTTGAAGCCTCCTGGTCCCAGGGATGCATTGCACATGATGTCACTGCGCACCATCCAAGTGGTGTCTGTACGGTACACAGGCGGGAGCTGCGTGACAGCAGCGGCGGAAAGGTTGAAAAGCACAGAAGGAAAGCGGGAGTTGTGCTGAAAGTATAGGGGGAGGGGCATAATCCAGATTCTGTAAAAGCAGGACTGAGGGGCATGATGTTGATAAAAGCAGGACTGGGGGCATGACATATTTGCCTACCCTTCTGCATTCTGCAGGAGACTCCCTGAAACAGCAGCAATCTCCCTCTCTCCCTCATTAGTCTACCAATCTCCCTCATTTCACCTAACCCACATTACACGGTTACATTTATGGGGTAAAAACGGAATCAAAGACAGATATTTACACTGAATCATCAGCGCCATTTCCCAGTAGCTCTTACTAACTGCTTTGGGGCTCATCTTCATTTAGATCTAAGTAATTTTAAAAGATTCCTTTTAGATGTAGCAGTACACGGCCATGATTCTAGGTGCTACGTTCAGAATCTCTTTTCACAATCTCTCCTTATATGGAACTAGACACGCCCTTTGGGTGGAGCCTGACACGCCCCCTCAATGGGGCGCTGTGCAAAATTCTCCTGCTAACTATAATCTCCCTGAAATTAGTTTTCAAAAGTAGGCAAGTATGGGGCATGATGTTGATAAAAGCAGGACTGGGGGCATGATGGGGATAAAAGCAGGACTGGGGGCACGATGGGGATAAAAGCAGGACTGGGGGGGCATGATGTTGATAAAAGCAGGACTGGGGGGGCATGATGTTGATAAAAGCAGGACTGGGGGCATGATGTTGATAAAAGCAGGACTGGGGGGCATGATGTTGATAAAAGCAGGACTGGGGGGCATGATGTTGATAAAAGCAGGACTGACGGGCATGATGGGGATAAAAGCAGGACTGAGGGGCATGATGTTGATAAAAGCAGGGCTGGGGGGCATGATGTTGATAAAAGCAGGACTGACGGGCATGATGGGGATAAAAGCAGGACTGAGGGGCATGATGTTGATAAAAGCAGGGCTGGGGGGCATGATGTTGATAAAAGCAGGACTGGGGGCATGATGGGGATAAAAGCAGGACTGGGGGCATGATGTTGATAAAAGCAGGACTGGGGGCATGATGGGGATAAAAGCAGGACTGGGGGGCATGATGTTGATAAAAGCAGGACTGAGGGGCATGATGGGGATAAAAGCAGGACTGAGGGGCATGATGTTGATAAAAGCAGGGCTGGGGGGCATGATGTTGATAAAAGCAGGACTGGGGGCATGATGTTGATAAAAGCAGGACTGGGGGCATGATGGGGATAAAAGCAGGACTGGGGGGCATGATGTTGATAAAAGCAGGACTGAGGGGCATGATGTTGATAAAAGCAGGACTGGGGGCATGATGGGGATAAAAGCAGGACTGGGGGGCATGATGTTGATAAAAGCAGGACTGAGGGGCATGATGGGGATAAAAGCAGGTCTGGGGGGCATGATGTTGATAAAACCAGGACTGGGGGGCATGATGTTGATAAAAGCAGGACTGAGGGGCATGATGGGGATAAAAGCAGGACTGGGGGCATGATGTTGATAAAAGCAGGACTGGGGGGCATGATGTTGATAAAAGCAGGACTGGGGGGCATGATGTTGATAAAAGCAGGACTGGGGGCATGATGGGGATAAAAGCAGGACTGGGGGCATGATGGGGATAAAAGCAGGACTGGGGGGCATGATGTTGATAAAAGCAGGACTGGGAGCATGATGTTAATAAAAGCAGGACTGGGGGCATGATGTTGATAAAAGCAGGTCTGGGGGGCATGATGTTGATAAAAGCAGGACTGGGGGGCATGATGTTGATAAAAGCAGGACTGGGGGGCATGATGTTGATAAAAGCAGGACTGGGGGGCATGATGTTGATAAAAGCAGGACTGGGGGCATGATGGGGATAAAAGCAGGACTGGGGGGCATGATGTTGATAAAAGCAGGACTGGGGGGCATGATGTTGATAAAAGCAGGACTGGGGGCATGATGGGGATAAAAGCAGGACTGGGGGCATGATGTTGATAAAAGCAGGACTGGGGGGCATGATTTTGATAAAAGCAGGACTGGGGGGCATGAATGATGGGGATAAAAGCAGGACTGGGGGCATGATGGGGATAAAAGCAGGACTAGGGGCCTGATGTTGATAAAAGCAGGACTGGGGGGCATGATGTTGATAAAAGCAGGACTGGGAGCATGATGTTGATAAAAGCAGGACTGGGGGCATGATGTTGATAAAAGCAGGACTGGGGGGCATGATGGGGATAAAAGCAGGACTGGGGGGCATGATGTCAATGTTAATTAACCCCTTCCCGACATTTGACGTACATTTACGTCATGGCCGGGAGGTACTTCCCGACACATGGCATAAATGTACGTCATGAGTTTAAACTGTCACTGCGTCTCGAGACGCAGTGACAGAGGGACGATGTCTGCTGTCCCTGACAGCAGACATGTCCCTGCATGCCCAGGGGGGGCTGCGATGCCGCCCCCCCGTCGGCGATCGCTGTGATTGGCTGTTCAGTGTGAACAGCCATTCACAGCGTTTTCCTGTGTTACCAGCGAATCGGACGCTCGGTAACACAGGTGTCAATCACCGCCGGGCGTCAGGGGGCATGAGGGGGTCATCGGTGACGATGACACCTCACCCCACCCTCACCCCACCTGCCCCCAAGGCTGTGATTGGTCCGTGGGACCCACGGACCAATCACAGCCAAGGCGCGACATTTAAACTGACGGTGACTGCGCTGCAGACGCCATTCCGGTCTGGAATAGCGTGCAGAACGGTCACCGTGCCTGCCTGCCGTGAATACCGACCTGATCCTTGCTAATACTTACCTGATCCTTGCAAATACCTTACCTGATCACCTTATCACTGCTTGTAGCGTGCTGGACGCTTCCTGGATCTGACTTCCTGAGACTTCCTGCTGCTGCTGCAGTGTGATAGAGAGATAGAGAGATAGAGAGAGAGATAGAGAGAGATAGAGAGAGATAGAGAGATAGTGACAGAGAGAGCTATATTTTGTGTCTGCTACCCCCCCTTTTTGGGGGTGCAGGGGTTTTCTATATATAAATAACTGTCAGTGCTGCTGCTGCAGTGTCATACAGTGATAGATAGTGATAGATAGTGATAGATAGTGAGAGGTAGAGAGATAGAGAGATTTGTGTCTGCTACCCCCCCTTTTTGGGGGTGCAGGGGTTTTATTTTATATATATATAACTGTCAGTGCTGCTGCTGCAGTGTCATAGAGTGATAGATAGTGATAGATAGTGAGAGATAGAGAGATAGAGAGAGATAGTGACAGAGAGTGATAGAGAGTGTATATTTTGTGTCTGCTACCCCCCCTTTTTGGGGGTGCAGGTTTTTTTATACATATAACTGTCAGTGCTGCTGCTGCAGTGTCCTAGAGTGATAGATAGTGAGAGATAGTGAGAGATAGAGAGATAGAGAGAGATAGTGACAGAGAGTGATAGAGAGTGTATATTTTGTGTCTGCTACCCCCCCTTTTGTGCTGATCAGTATATCTGTGCTGATCAGCACCTTTTTGGGGGCGCAGAGGTTTTTTTTTTATATATATATACCTGTCAGTTGCTGCCAGTTGCACTGTCAGTTGCACCAAAGGTTGTGCACCTGCTGTCCCTCACTGGTAATCAGTGTCGCATCACTGATCACCTTTTTTTTTTTTTGTGAGTGCTGTGGGGTCTTTTTTTAATTTTTTTTTTACACACACTGATTTTGTGGGTGTCCTGTGGCCACTGTGCGCCGATCAGTGACGTACATCACTGATCAGCTTTTTCGGCACAGGGTTGATCTATTTTTTTTTTTTTTTTGATCAGATTCCTGTTGCCTTTGAGCGCTGTTCAGTGACAGACGTTACTGACCAACATCTGTGCTCAATTTTTGGCGCAGGACCTTTTTTTTTTTTTTTTAACCCCTTCAATTTTTTATTTTTAACCCCTTCATTTTTTTTTTTTTTTATTGGTATAAAGTATTTTTTTTTTTTCTGCACTACATACACACTACATATCCCCCGGGTTGAAATAAAGTTTGTACCCCCCCCTACACTATACACGTGTTGAAACATTTCACTACCAGTAACACAAAAATAAAAATGGCATCCCAAATGTCCTCCCAAATGTCCTCCCAAATGTCCTCCCAGTCATCCAGGAGAATGTATTCAGTGGAGGAGGCATATGCCATGCTTGCCTCTGACTCTGACACAGGCAGTGATGCAAGCGGGGAATTTGAAGGATTCGTCTTAAGCTCCTCTTCCTCCTCTGGTGATGAGGGACCCCCTCAAAGACGCCCCCGTAGATCAGCTGAGATTCCCCCCCCAATAATTGATCTAGTATGGACCCCACCACCAGACAATTTTGAGCCCCAGGTTCCTGAGTTTTTGGCCATGCCAGGAATCCAATTTGATTCCACAGGTCTCAGAGAAATTGACTTTTTCAAATTATTTTTCTCTGATGATTTTATAAATTTAATGGTGGACCAAACTAATTTATATGCCCAGCAGTTTATTGCTCAAAACCCCACGTCATCATTTGCTAGGTGGACCCCTGTAGATGCAGTAGAGATGATGACGTTTTGGGGTCTGGTGTTTCATATGGGCATAGTAAAAAAGCCAGAAATTAGGCAATATTGGAGTACAGATGTTCTGTACAGTACTCCATTTTACCGTATGGCCATGCCCCGGACTCGATTTGAGACAATTCTTAAATTTATACATTACACCGATAATGCACAGTGCCCACCCAGAGATGATCCCACCTTTGACCGGCTATTCAAAGTCAGGCCGGTCATTGATCATTTCAGTGCCAAATTTGAAGAGGTGTACATCCCTGAAAAATTTATTTGTATCGACGAGTCCCTTATACATTTTAAAGGAAGGGTTAAATTCCGCCAGTACCTTCCCAGTAAGAGGGCAAGGTATGGCATAAAAATGTATAAACTGTGTGAAAGCACCTCAGGGTACACCCACAGGTTTAGGGTTTATGAAGGGAAGGATTCAAGAATTCAACCGCCAGAATGCCCCCCCTCCCTCGTAGGTGTTAGTGGGAAAATTGTCTGGGATTTAGTGCACCCCTTCCTGGATAAAGGTTATCACCTCTATGTGGATAACTTTTACACTAGCATCCCCCTGTTTAAGGCCCTTGGTTCAAGAGGTACAGCAGCTTGCGGTACTGTGCGCAAGAACCAAAGAGGCCTCCCAAAAACGCACATTGCCCAAGTAATGAGAAGGGGTGAAAGCAGGGGAATATGCAACGAAAATATGTTGTTGGTCAAATATAAGGACAAGAGGGATGTCCTTATACTGACAACAATTCACGGAGACAGTACCACCTCCGTCCCTGTACGAGGTACCAGTACCCACACCTCAAAACCTAATTGTATCCTGGATTACAATAGGTACATGGGCGGAGTGGATCTTTCAGATCAGGTACTGAAGCCGTACAGTGCCCTGCGGAAAACAAAAATCTGGTACAAGAAGGTGGCCGTGTATATCATCCAGATGGCACTGTATAACGCTTACGTGCTATTCCGTTCTACCGGCCAGAGGGGGACATTTATGCACTTTCAAGAGGAAGTCATAAAGGGCCTAATATTTGGGAACCAGCAGGCAGAGGGCCCCAGTACTTCTAGTACTGGCCCCCGTATTGTACCAGGGCAGCATTTTCCTGATGAAATCCCCTCCACTGGAAAAAAGGGCAGGACACAAAAAAGGTGCAAAGTTTGCTATAAAAAGGGAATAAGAAAGCAAACTATTTTCCAGTGTGACACTTGCCCCGACAAACCCGGCCTATGTATAAAGGAGTGTTTTAAAATATACCACACATCTATGGAATATTAGGTTCATAATTTCACCGTGCTTCGGGGGTCTTGCTAATGCCACATAGCACCCACCATTCATTCCACCAGAATCTGAGCCGCAAAATCCAAAAATCACTCCTTCCCTTCTGAGTCCTGCCATGCACCCAACTGGTATTTTTTGGTCACATGTGAGGCATTGCCGTACTCGGGAGAAATTGGGGCACAGATTTTGGGGTGCTTTGTCTCCTTCATTCCTTGTGAAAATGAAAAATTTTGAGCCAGAACTGCATTTTTGTGTAAAAAAATGTAATTTTTCATGTTCACTGCCCAGTTTTATCAAAATTGGTGAAACCCCTGGGGGTTTGAAATGTACACTATACCCCTAGATGAATTCCCTGAGGGGTGTAGTTTGCAAAATGGGGTCACTTGTGGGGGGGTTCCACTGTATTGGTGCTTTGGGGGTCTTGCTAATGCGACATAGCACCCACCATCATTCCACCAGAATTTGTGCTGCAAAATCCAAATATCACTCCTTCCCTTCTGAGTCCTGCCACTTTTTGGTCACACATGAGGCATTGCCGTACTCGGGAGAAATTGGGGCACAGATTTTGGGGTGCTTTGTCTCCTTCATTCCTTCTGAAAATGAAAAATTTTGAGCCAGAACTGCATTTTTGTGTAAAAAAATGTAATTTTTCATTTTCACTGCCCACTTGTATCAAAATTGGTGAAACCCCTGGGGGTTTGAAATGTACACTATACCCCTAGATGAATTCCCTGAGGGGTGTAGTTTGCAAAATGGGGTGACTTGTGGGGGGGTTCCACTGTATTGGTGCAACATAGCACCCACCATTCATTCCACCAGAATCTGTGCTGCAAAATCCAAAAATCACTCCTTCCCTTCTGAGTCCTGCCATGCACCCAACTGGTATTTTTTGGTCACATGTGAGGCATTGCCGTACTCGGGAGAAATTGGGGCACAGATTTTGGGGTGCTTTTTCTCCTTCATACCTTCTGAAAATGAAAAATTTTGAGCCAGAACTGCATTTTTGTGTAAAAAATGTAATTTTTCATTTTCACTGCCCACTTGTATCAAAATTGGTGAAACCCCTGGGGGTTTTAAATGTACACTATACCCCTAGATGAATTCCCTGAGGGGTGTAGTTTGCAAAATGGGGTCACTTGTGGGGGGGTTCCACTGTATTGGTGCTTGGGGGGTCTTGCTAATGCGACATAGCACCCACCAAAATTCCACCAGAATCTGAGCTGCAAAATCCAAAAATCACTCCTTCCCTTTTGAGTCCTGCCATGCACCCAACTGGTATTTTTTGGTCACATGTGAGGCATTGCCGTACTCGGGAGAAATTGGGGCACAGATTTTGGGGTGCTTTTTCTCCTTCATACCTTCTGAAAATGAAAAATTTTGAGCCAGAACTGCATTTTTGTGTAAAAAATGTAATTTTTCATGTTCACTGCCCACTTGTATCAAAATTGGTGAAACCCCTGGGGGTTTGAAATGTACACTATACCCCTAGATGAATTCCCTGAGGGGTGTAGTTTGCAAAATGGGGTCACTTGTGGGGGGGTTCCACTGTATTGGTGCTTGGGGGGTCTTGCTAATGCGACATAGCACCCACCAAAATTCCACCAGAATCTGAGCTGCAAAATCCAAAAATCACTCCTTCCCTTCTGAGTCCTGCCATGCACCCAAATGGTATTTTTTGGTCACATGTGAGGCATTGCCGTACTCGGGAGAAATTGGGGCACAGATTTTGGGGTGCTTTGTCTCCTTCATACCTTCTGAAAATGAAAAATTTTGAGCCAGAACTGCATTTTTGTGTAAAAAAATGTAATTTTTCATTTTCACTGCCCACTTGTATCAAAATTGGTGAAACCCCTGGGGGTTTGAAATGTACACTATACCCCTAGATGAATTCCCTGAGGGGTGTACTTTGCAAAATGGGGTGACTTGTGGGGGGGTTCCACTGTATTGGTGCAACATAGCACCCACCATTCATTCCACCAAAATCTGTGCTGCAAAATCCAAAAATCACTCCTTCCGTTCTGAGTCCTGCCATGCACCCAACTGGTATTTTTTGGTCACATGTGAGGCATTTCCGTACTCGGGAGAAATTGGGGCACAGATTTTGGGGTGCTTTTTCTCCTTCATACCTTCTGAAAATGAAAAATTTTGAGCCAGAACTGCATTTTTGTGTAAAAAAATGTAATTTTTCATTTTCACTGCCCACTTGTATCAAAATTGGTGAAACCCCTGGGGGTTTGAAATGTACACTATACCCCTAGATGAATTCCCTGAGGGGTGTAGTTTTCAAAATGGGGTGACTTGTGGGGGGGTTCCACTGTATTGGTGCTTGGGGGGTCTTGCTAATGCGACATAGCACCCACCAAAATTCCACCAGAATCTGAGCTGCAAAATCCAAAAATCACTCCTTCCGTTCTGAGTCCTGCCATGCACCCAACTGGTATTTTTTGGTCACATGTGAGGCATTGCCGTACTCGGGAGAAATTGGGGCACAGATTTTGGGGTGCTTTTTCTCCTTCATACCTTCTGAAAATGAAAAATTTCGAGCCAGAACTGCATTTTTGTGTAAAAAATGTAATTTTTCATTTTCACTGCCCACTTGTATCAAAATTGGTGAAACCCCTGGGGGTTTGAAATGTACACTATACCCCTAGATGAATTCCCTGAGGGGTGTAGTTTTCAAAATGGGGTGACTTGTGGGGGGGTTCCACTGTATTGGTGCTTGGGGGGTCTTGCTAATGCGACATAGCACCCACCAAAATTCCACCAGAATCTGAGCCGCAAAATCCAAAAATCACTCCTTCCGTTCTGAGTCCTGCCATGCACCCAACTGGTATTTTTTGGTCACATGTGAGGCATTTCCGTACTCGGGAGAAATTGGGGCACATATTTTGGGGTGCTTTTTCTCCTTCATACCTTCTGAAAATGAAAAATTTTGAGCCAGAACTGCATTTTTGTGTAAAAAAATGTAATTTTTCATTTTCACTGCCCACTTGTATCAAAATTGGTGAAACCCCTGGGGGTTTGAAATGTACACTATACCCCTAGATGAATTCCCTGAGGGGTGTACTTTGCAAAATGGGGTCACTTGTGGGGGGGTTCCACTGTATTGGTGCTTTGGGGGTCTTGCTAATGCGACATAGCACCCACCAAAATTCCACCAGAATCTGAGCTGCAAAATCCAAAAATCACTCCTTCCCTTCTGAGTCCTGCCATGCACCCAACTGGTATTTTTTGGTCACATGTGAGGCATTGCCGTACTCGGGAGAAATTGGGGCACAGATTTTGGGGTGCTTTGTCTCCTTCATACCTTCTGAAAATGACAAATTTGGAGCCAGAACTGTATTTTTGTGTAAAAAAAATAATTTTTAATTTTCACTGCCCAGTTGTACCACAATTGGTGAAACCCCTGGGGGTTTGAAATGTACACTATACCCCTAGATGAATTCCCTGAGGGGTGTAGTTTGCAAAATGGGGTCACTTGTGGGGGGGTTCCTAACTTTTAGCATCTTATGGTGCCTAGAAACCTACATGGTGCCTAAAAAATAATCTCATAAAAAGGAGGCTCCAAAATCAAGTAGGTGCTCCTTCTATTATGAAGCCTGTGGTTTGGTCACCGTGCACACTAGGGCCACATATAGGATATTTATGAAAACAAAAGAATTGGGGGAATCAATTTTCAGTCACATTTCTCTAGTAAAATGTACTGTGTTCCTTAGAAAAATGTATTAAAATTGCAAATCTGCAAAAAAAAAGAAATTTTGAAATTTCACCTACACTTTGTTTTAATTCCTGTGAAACACCTAAAGGGTTAACAAACTTCCAAAATGCTGTTTTGAATACTGTGAGGGGTGCAGTTTTTGAAATGGCATCATTTATGGGGGTGTCTCACATACAAGTCCCTCAAAGTCACATCAGAACTGAACTGGTCCCTAAAAAAATCAGTGTTTGAAATTTTCTTGAAAATTTGAGAATTTGCTATTCATATTGTAAGCCTCCTAGTGTCCCAAAAAATTAAAAGGAAGTTGAAATAATGATGTCAACATAAAGTAGACATATGGTCTATGTTAGTTATTCACTATTTTGAGTGGTAAGATTATTTGTCTCACAAGCAGAAAATTTAACATTTTGCAAATCGCTAAATTTTCCATTTTTTCACGATATTTTGGTATTTTTCACAAAAAAACACAGACTGTATCGACCCAAATTTACCACTAATTTGAAGTACAATGTGTCACGAAAAAACAATCTCAAAATCACTGGGATAAGTAAAAGCAAAAAAAAGTTATCCCCACTTAAGTGAGACATGTCAGATTTGAAAAAAAGGGCTCTGTCAGGAACGCAAAAACTGGCTCTGTCAGGAAGGGGTTAATATAAGCCCAATGGTGTTTTTTGTTCTAAGAAATAAGAAGACAGTGTCTTATTATCAGGGAAACACGGTGCTTTCCTGATCCCTACTGTAATACATATTAAGGTAATCTCCAATCAGATGCATTTATTCTTTTCTTAAATTACCTTGTAGTTCATCAAAGTAGGCCAATCCCCCCGTAGGCGGAGCATCTGTGTACCAGCGGGAGCCAGTGTCACAGACAGGCGGCACGTAATCCATTCTTCAGGAAAAACACCTATAGCCATCCGAGAGACGGGCATGTATAATTCACCAGACTGCTGCCGTAACTTGAGCCGCCTCTAATCTAGGACACCTGGAACATTCACGCTCATTGTTAACATTTCAATACAATTTCCAGGACACTTTGCTGCAAGGCAGGTTCATCCCGCATGTCGTCACCTGCCCCAACACGTCCTGAGCACGCGTCACTGCAGATCCCTCCAGGGGCAGAAGTCTGGGAGGCAATGGAATCACCTGCCGCCGGGCTCCTGCTCCCAAGGGGGCACCTCTCCTCCCCTGCTAGTTTAAATCAGATAATCGATGGCCATCAATATCCATTCTGTAGCTGAGTTCTGAAATATATATGTGTTCTCTCTCTCTCTTTGTGTGTGTATGTATATGAAACACATATATTTCAGAACAGACAAATATTATATAAGGCTGTGTGTGTGTGTGTGTGTGTGTGTGTGTGTGTGTGTGTGTGTGTGTGTGTGTGGTGGGAGGGGTGGCACCAATACAGTATATATCTTGCCTCCGGGCAACTGTGACAAACTTACGCTACTGGATCCCTCACTGTACCAGCGTGTGGGTGGCAGGAGGAGGCCATGGGGGGATGCTCTAACATCTGCGCCCCCTTACCGCCGCCCATCGTCGGCTACCGCATACATAATTATCACATATGCTGTAACATATGCGATAATTATCACAAAAGACAGCTCTTGCGTTAAGAGCTGTCTTTTGCGTTGACCCGGCGATGAGCGGCGGGTCCCGGCGGCTCCCCCTCTCCCTCTCTTACCCTGCACCCGGAAGAGGATGTAAAGTGCAGGGCGGAGGAGGTCACAGGTCCGGGCAGCACAGCTCTGTGCTGCCCGGACACAGGTGAGGGGGGGTCGGTGCGGGGTGGCGGGCGTCGACGGTGGGTCAGTGCGGGGCGGCGGTGGGTTGCGTTAGAAGCCCATAGGCTTCTATGGGGCATCACTAGATTTTCCTGGCGATGCCCCCCCGCCGCGGTAACCCGCTTAGAGCAACCCAGATAATGGGGTTTTTACCGCATTTTTAGTTTGGAGAATCTCCCCCCATGTCTGCTGGTCACACAATACAGGGACAACTCTGTAGAATCAGGGACTTATCTGGTAACATTAGTATATCACTAGCACTAACGCTGTTATCTCCCGGGTTCTAGTGAGATCTGGGACTAGCATGGGGTGCAGATCAGGACAGAGCCAGAGGAGAAGTGGCCCAGGTCAACCAATCACACTGAAGTAACATTTATAATTTGCATAATATAAAATGATACAGAGCTGCTGATTGGTTGCCATGGGCCACTTCTCCTCCCTTATCACTGCTTCATACATCTACCCCTAAAGCCCCTTTCACACACACCTGCAGCCGCTGGGCGGTGAAACACTGCACGGATAAAAGCCATGCCGTGCACAGTAGATAATAATGGACAGGCCATCCATTCACACAGGACGACCATGGCCCGGCCGTCCGGTTGCAGACGGCTGTCACCACTGGCTGCCGGGCTGTGGCCATCCCCACCATTGTAAACTTCTGTGTGCGGCACAGCTTCTTGGCCGTGCGGGGTTTCGCCACCCGGCGTCAGCCGGAGCGTGTGAAACCACCCTACACACTAGATTTCTAATAGGCTCCCGCAGATCTTTTGCTAAATCTTCTGATTTTACATGCTGCATGAAAGATCAGAAGATTTAACAAAAGATCAATAGGAACGCACATCGGATCTTCAGATAAATCTTTGGTAAAGATGTGCGCTTGCCGGAAATCTCTAGCCCAGGACGGACAAAAGATTTCAAGGCTAATTTATGCGCACATCTTAAGATCGCAGATCTTTCTAGTGTGTGGGCACCTTTAGTCTACACCAACCGACTGATGAAAAGTCTTTATTTATGTATGTTAAACAGCAGGTCTCTGTGTTCTTCCCGTGTTTGCCTGGCTTTCCCTCGGGTGCTCCTGTTTCCTCCCACAGTGCAATAACTAATCGGAGGCTAATTGGCTTCTGGCGTAATGCGCCCTACTGCATATACATGTGTGATGCTGTCATCTCCACTG
The DNA here is from genome assembly GCF_055691185.1 of Crinia signifera. Taxonomy (NCBI): domain Eukaryota; kingdom Metazoa; phylum Chordata; class Amphibia; order Anura; family Myobatrachidae; genus Crinia; species Crinia signifera. The sequence continues at coordinate 8,615,238 of NC_139218.1, forward strand.
GGGCAGAGATGGGATACGACTGATGGGACACATTCTTCGTAACAGCGCTGCGTCATATTTTGGGGTTATATATACTGTAGAAGGAACATGCTGAGCATAGAAGGTTGCTCGTCTGTTTAACAAGACAGAAATAGACACTTAGAGGGAAATTTACTAAGAATACGATTTATTGAATTCGTATTCTTAATACGAATGAATACGACTGCATACGGCTGTTATAGCCGTATGCAATTTCCTATTCCGGAGGAGGATTTATAAAGCAGTCAAATACGACTGCTTTATATTTTCCGATGGCGTACTAATTCGTATTTAGCGGCCGTATATGCGGCCGCTAATATGAATTTGTATAGCCAGTCTGCACGGATCAGTCTGATCCATGCAGGCTGCAGTGTGCAACAAAAAAAAAAGAAAAATAAATAAATAATTTTAAAAAAGCGTGGAGCAGCCAGAGGATGTTTGTTTACCTCCGGCGGCTCCTCCCCCAAATGCCGCTATTGGCCAGCCTGCGGCCTAGCGACTAGTAAATGGCCACTGGCCGCAAGCCGGCCAATAGCGGCATTCGGGAGGAGGAGTGGATGGAGGTAAACATACATGCTCCGGCTGCTCCTCCAAAGTCCGTCATGGTTCGCGTTGTTGTTTTATTTTTTTGCCAAGTCCCCCTGAATGCTACATGGACCGATGAGGACGTGATCTACCCCAGAGGACCCATGTAAGTATAATTTGCTTCCACAGGTACCCTCAATGAATTATTTCAGGAACGGAGGGACGGATGGACCGAGTGCTACCTATGGGCTCATCATAGGTAAGTATCAGTATGCAAGGGCTCTGTGTGCAATTAAGTTGTATTTTCATTGAGTGTCAGTGTGTTTAAGTTCCAGTGGGCCCTTTAATGCCTGGCATGCTGGGACTTGTGGTTCTCCAAGTCCCTGCATACGGGGGAGGCTTGCTGGGACTCATAGTTCCACAGCAATATACAATAGGATTTTTACGATTTTCCATTAGTAAATTCCCCCCTTAGGGTCTGCGCACAGATCTGTTCAGGCAGTTCTGTAGTAGTTTTCTTACTGATGTTACCCCTGACAACCACTGTTATCCTAATACTAGGCACCGCTACTGCTGTCTCTGATACCATTGCCATTTACTCTATTCTGTAAGCCGTTACCCCTGACAACCACTGTTATGCTAATACTAAGCACCACTACCGCTGTCTCTGATATCATTGCCCTTTATTCTGTATACCGTTACCCCTGACAACCGCTCTTATCCTAAATACTCAGCACCGCTACTGCTGTCTCTGATATCAATATCGCTTTTTCTGTTCTGTATACTGTTACCCCTGACAACCGTTCTTATCCTAAATAAACATCCCACCTGCATATGTGTAACAATGAGGACCCGTCGGGAAGTAAAGAGGAACCGGCTATTTGTGTGTGATGCTAATTTGTTACCAGTCGTTCTTATTCTGAGGGAGAACTGAAGCACTGCATAGTACCTGCTACAAGGGTCCCCCATGCTGGAGTCCTGCCCTACCCCCCCCCCCCTTCCCAACCCCCCTTCCCAACCCCCCTTCCTTGGTCTCTGATAAATGTGCAACTGCCACAATTATCACACCCCACAATTGTCTTTCCTGAAGTCATTGACACTTTCATAAACACAACCCCCCCCCCCCCTCTTCCTGTGCACAATGGTTTGTCCCAGGTGAGTGAGCACCTCAGCTGTCAGCAGGACTTGTTCATCCAGTGAGCTGTCAGGTCAGACAGGTGACGGCAGATGTATACATATCATTGTACTGAGTGCAGCGAGCAGCTTATTGTCCCTGAGTATTGCTGAGAGTACAGGTAAGAGCAATTATCCCCTCTGTCTCATACCTGTCAGTGCGTTACCGGCCGCCGGCTCAGGGGCCGCTGTAGTATATCCTACTTTTTGCCTATTCCTGTCGGTACTGGGAAATGTTATTGTCACATCTCTTTATAATACTGTTTATGTGGGATTCCTGCGGTGCATGTTATTGGAATGGGTTGTTTGCATTTGTGTTGTGTTCGGTGTGTTTGTAGTGCGTATGAGGAATGTACACAGTGCTGGAAGTATCATAGCCCTGGGTGTGAATGAGTTAATGCACTCAGGGAATACTCCTATATACTTAGCAGAGTCAGCAATATCCATTCCGGGATGGTACATTACTACAAATTGCCTAAACAAGTACATAACATAGATGTGGAAACCACCAGCTCTCTCTGTCTTCCTGACCGATGCCTGCTTGTGGCCGGGGAGAGCTGGCAGCAGTGTACGGCTGCAGGAACCATATGGCACAAATGGGACGTAGCCTGGGTTTATGTAGAATGTGAAGAAATGCTGAATGGGTATATACAATGACGTACCATGCCACCTGTTATTACCTACCTATGGCCCACATCTCTCTGGCCTGGCATTACCTATATAGGGTGCATGCATGCTGATGGTTACCTACCTCCACCTGTGCTTCATTCTGTGGGTGCGAGCAGGAAGGCACCTACCTGTATGAGGGATATATCAGGTCAGGACACAGACTCGTCCTGTGATCCATTCTGAATCCTCTCAGCATTGCCCAGAACATACAGTATTTGTCCCTTCACCCCCTATACAGACATTACAAGCCATGCACAAGTGTAATGTGGTTCTAGGCTATGGAATACTGCATTGCCTCTACATCGGCCATTTACAGCCAAGTGAGGAGTAAGCACAGATGGCGGGTGCAAGGAGTCAGGTCATATGACTGTGCTAGGAACTGGTGGTCTATACCGTTGTTAGGGGGCAATTCAATTGCTTAACCCTGTGGCTTGCACTAGATGGAGCCAGACGGAGCAATTTAATTGTTTGTCTGTTCGGCCCCGAATAGCCGGGGGGGTGGTGCATATTTCATCTCTCCGCTCCTGAGATGGCAAGCTGAAATGTGCAAAAAATGGCCTGTTTTTTTGGTATCCAAAAATGACACGTCGCAGCTAAATCCTTCTAAAGTCCTTCCCACAATGCAAAGTGCCATTTGGGTACAGGTGGACAGATGCTAGGGGTCCTACTGTATAGGTGGATAGATGTTAGAGGTCCTACTGGACAGGTGGATAGATGTTAGAGGTCCTACTGGACAGGTGGACAGATGCTAGAGGTCCTACTGGACAGGTGGATAGATGCTAGAGGTCCTACTGGACAGGTGGATAGATGCTAGGGGTCCTACTGGACAGGTGAATAGATGCTAGAGGTCCAACTGGACACGTCGATAGATGGTAGGGTTCCTACTGGACAGGTGGACAGATGCTAGAGGTCCTACTGGACAGGTGGATGGATGCTAGGGGTCCTACTGGACAGGGAGATAGATGTTAGAGGTCCTACTGGACAGGTGGATAGATGGTAGGGGTCCTACTGGACAGGTGGATAGATGCTAGGGGTCATACTGGACAGGTGGATAGATGTTAGAGGTCCAAATGGACAGGTGGATAGATGTTAGAGGTCCACATGGACAGGTGGATATATGCTAGGGGTCCTACTGGACAGGTGGATAGATGTTAGAGGTCCTACTGGACAGATGGATAGATGTTAGAGGCCCTACTGGACAGGTGGATAGATGTTAGAGGCCCTACTGGACAGGTGGATAGATGTTAGAGGCCCTACTGGACAGGTGGATAGATGTTAGAGGGCCTACTGGACAGGTGGATAGATGTTAGAGGGCCTACTGGACAGGTGGATAGATGTTAGAGGTCCTACTGGACAGGAGGCTTGATGCTAGAGGTCGTACTGGACAGGTGGATGGATGCTAGGGGTGCTACTGGACAGGTGGCTATATGCTAGAAGTCCTACTGGACAGGTGGATGGATGCTAGAGGTCCTACTGGACAGGTGGATAGATGCTAGAGGTCGTACTGGACAGGTGGATGGATGCTAGGGGTGCTACTGGACAGGTGGCTATATGCTAGAAGTCCTACTGGACAGGTGGATAGATGCTAGAGGTCCTACTGGACAGGTGGATAGATGCTAGAGGTCGTACTGGACAGGTGGATGGATGCTAGGGGTGCTACTGGACAGGTGGCTATATGCTAGAAGTCCTACTGGACAGGTGGATGGATGCTAGAGGTCCTACTGGACAGGTGGATAGATGCTAGAGGTCCTACTGGACAGGTGGCTATATGCTAGAAGTCCTACTGGAAAGGTGGATAGATCCTGGCAATGGGCATGTAGCTCTCTAACACCATGCATGTAACCACTGGCAATGAACATTTAGGTAAAAATGTTATAATAAATGTATGGGGGGCGGCGTAAAATGTCTGATTACGCCACTGCACAAACCAGCGTATAGTGGCCAGTCACCAATGGAAATGGACTGCACTGCTTCTAGGACAAATCATGCAGCAGGTCCTGAGGTCCCTCCTGTGACCCCCTCACACCACACAAGGTGACAGCAGCCGTCATATGATTGGGGACTCAGCAGCACTTCATTTAGTATTCTGCTTAAATGTGCAGGTCCGACTTCTCATCTCTCTCTCTCTCTCTCTCTCTCTCTCTCTCTCTCTCTCTCTCTCTCTCTCTCTCGTTTGAAGTGTCTTGATTTTATGCTCCCCTCCCATAATGATGATTGTTTTTATAGCTCTGTGATGTCACTGGTTCCCAGTGTAATGACTGTTGCATATGCACGCCTTAATGTTTTGGACTCAATCCTAGTGATGTGAGAACCGGTTCAGATCAGTCACTTCAGCTGAATGTAAGCGATTAGACACTTTGGCATGTTTGCAGTACGGATAGTGTAATGGTTACATTACTGCCTCACAGCTCTGAGGTCATGGGTTCTATCCCCACCATGTGTTATATATACGGGGCAGTACGGATGGTGTAATGGTTACATTACTGCCTCACAGCTCTGAGGTCATGGGTTCTATCCCCACCATGTGTTATATATACGGGCAGTACGGACGGTGTAATGGTTACATTACTGCCTCACAGCACTGAGGTCATGGGTTCTATCCCCATCCATCTGTGCTCTATACTCCATATCAGAAACCATCCACCTGTGCTATATTCTCCATATCATAAACCATCCATCTGTGCTCTATACTCCCTATCAGAACCCATCTATTTGTGCTATATACTCCATATCCTAAACCATCCATCTGTGATATATACTCTATATCATAAACCATCCATCTGTGCTCTATACCTCATATCATAAACCATCCATCTGTGCTCTATACTCCATATCATAAACCATCCATCTGTGCTCTATACTCCATATCATAAACCATCCATCTGTGCTCTATTCTCCATATCATAAACCATCCATCTGTGCTCTATATTCCATATCATAAACCATCCATCTGTGCTATATACTCCATATCCTAAACCATCATCTGTGCTATATACTCCATATCAGAAACCATCCATCTGTGCTCTATACTCCATATCATAAACCATCCATCTGTGCTCTATACTCCATATCATAAACCATCCATCTGTGCTCTATACTCCATATCATAAACCATCCATCTGTGCTCTATTCTCCATATCATAAACCATCCATCTGTGCTCTATATTCCATATCATAAACCATCCATCTGTGCTATATACTCCATATCCTAAACCATCATCTGTGCTATATACTCCATATCAGAAACCATCCATCTGTGCTCTATACTCCATATCATAAACCATTAATCTGTGCTATATACTCCATATCATAAACATCCATCTGTGCGCTATACCTCATATCATAAACCATCCATCTGTGCTCTATACTCCATATCATAAACCAACCATCTGTGCTCTATACTCCATATCCTAAACCATCCATCTGTGCTCTATTCTCCATATCATCAACCATCCATCTGTGCTCTATACTCCATATCATAAACCATCCATCTGTGCTATATACTCCATATCATCAACCATCCATCTGTGCTCTATTCTCCATATCATCAACCATCCATCTGTGCTCTATTCTCCATATCACAAACCATCCATCTGTGCTCTATTCTCCATATCATCAACCATCCATCTGTGCTCTATACTCCATATCATAAACCATCCATCTGTGCTATATACTCCATATCATAAACCATCCATCTGTGCTATATACTCCATATCATCAACCATCCATCTGTGCTCTATTCTCCATATCATCAACCATCCATCTGTGCTCTATTCTCCATATCACAAATCACCCATCTGTGCTCTATTCTCCATATCACAAACCACCCATCTGTGCTCTATTCTCCATATCATAAACCATCCATCTGTGCTATATACTCCATATCATAAACCATCCATCTGTGCTATATACTCCATATCATAAAACATCCATCTGTGCTATATACTCCATATCATAAACCGTCCATCTGTACTATATACTCCATATCATAAACCGTCCATCTGTGCTATATACTCCATATCATTAATCGTCCATCTGTGCTATATACTCCATATCAGAAACCGTCCATCTGTGCTATATACTCCATATCATCAACCGTCCACCTGTGCTCTATTCTCCATATCATCAACCATCCATCTGTGCTCTATTCTCCATATCATAAACCATCAGTGATAATGTGATGATACATACAAGGCAGTGATAATGGGAGGGATGTACTGGACGAAAATGCATTGAAAACACCTGTTTTACCGCATTTTCAAATTTACTAAAACCTGGCTGCACCGTCTTCGGCGGGCAGGGTATCGCCACCTTTGGGTGGCGATACCCTTGAGAAGCCTATGGGCTTCTATCGCCACCCCCTGTTCGCACCCCCCTCCCCTGTCCTCCGTGCTACTCCTCCTCCCCTGTAGCATGTCACAGCCGGGGCTGTCCTTCCGGCTGCAGGGAGGAGATGCCGGGGACCCCAAGCAAACCACATTACAGGTATCGAGGGGAGCCTCCATCACTGCACCACAATGCTAGCCGCATACGTTAGTACGTATGCGCTGGCATCACGGCAGAGGCGTGGCGAGGGGCGGCGATGTATGTTAATACATCCCGCCCAATGCGATAATACATACAAGGCAGTGATAACGTGATGATACTACAAGGCATTGATAACGTGATGATACATACAAGGTGGTGATAACGTGATGATACATACAAGGCAGTGATAACGTGATGATACATACAAGGCAGTGATAACGTGATGATACTACAAGGCAGTGATAACGTGATGATACTACAAGGCGGTGATAACGTGATGATACATACAAGGCATTGATAACGTGATGATACATACAAGGCGGTGATAATGTGATGATACATACAAGGCAGTGATAACGTGATGATACATACAAGGCGGTGATAACGTGATGATACATACAAGGCAGTGATAACGTGATGATACATACAAGGCAGTGATAACGTGATGATACATACAAGGCAGTGATAACGTGATGATACATACAAGGCAGTGATAACGTGATGATACATACAAGGCGGTGATAACGTGATGATACATACAAGGCGGTGATAACGTGATGATACATACAAGGCAGTGATAACGTGATGATACATACAAGGCAGTGATAACATGATGATACATACAAGGCGGTGATAACGTGATGATACATACAAGGCGGTGATAACGTGATGATACATACAAGGCAGTGATAACGTGATGATACATACAAGGCGGTGATAACGTGATGATACATGCAAGGCGGTGATAATGTGATGATACATACAAGGCGGTGATAACGTGATGATACATACAAGGCAGTGATAATGTGATGATACATACAAGGCAGTGATAATGTGATGATACATACAAGGCGGTGATAACGTGATGATACATACAAGGCGGTGATAATGTGATGATACATACAAGGCGGTGATAACGTGATGATACATACAAGGCAGTGATAACGTGATGATACATACAAGGCAGTGATAACGTGATGATACATACAAGGCGGTGATAACGTGATGATACATACAAGGCGGTGATAACGTGATGATACATACAATGCAGTGATAACGTGATGATACATACAAGGCGGTGATAACGTGATGATACATACAAGGCGGTGATAACGTGATGATACATACAAGGCAGTGATAACGTGATGATACCTACAAGGCAGTGATAACGTGATGATACATACAAGGCAGTGATAACGTGATGATACATACAAGGCGGTGATAACGTGATGATACATACAAGGCGGTGATAACGTGATGATATTACAAGGCAGTGATAACGTGATGATACATACAAGGCAGTGATAACGTGATGATATTACAAGGCAGTGATAACGTGATGATACATACAAGGCAGTGATAACGTGATGATACATACATGGCGGTGATAACGTGATGATACTTACAAGGCGGTGATAACGTGATGATACATACAATGCAGTGATAACGTGATGATACAATGCAGTGATAACGTGATGATACATACAAGGCAGTGATAACGTGATGATACCTACAAGGCAGTGATAACGTGATGATACATACA